>NC_082698.1:40990128-41160717 GCF_949987515.2 Delphinus delphis | reverse complement strand
CCTTTGAATGTTTTAGAGAAAATTATCCCACAGAAATTTCAGGTTATTAGTTCTTATCAGTAATGAAACAACAATCCCTCCATTGATGTCTTAATGAATAATGCACTTTTAGAAATCCACTGACATATTTGATACATTTGCTAGATGTTCATCTTTTAATTTTATGTTTTATTTTTTTCAGTTTAGTAGATTGTCACATAAAACATTACGTTTGTTTCTTCAAAAAGAACACTGTATCCTTTTGTTTACTCCTGCTTGTTCACATTTCTAAAACTTCTAAGTACTAGGCTAAATTAATTGACTATTATGACAATTATGGAAATTAATACAAGGAAAGAATATATGGTGTCCTCTTTTCTCATGTTGTTATTCATCCTGCTAGGTTAGTTAGAACAGAAATAGAATACAGCAGTTGAATATAGTGGCTGTCCAAATGTGTAAGATGACAAAAGACACACAGAAGTGGTATTTTTACTTGGCCTCTTTCCTTCTCACAAGGTGACCTGCAACTGCTTGGAAGAAGGGAAGCAATTTATCCATTCTCATCACAGTTCCTTGATTTTGGCAAGGCCCTCTTGTCTGCAAAGGTCATTGTAAGAGTACAACAGCAAGTCTAAATATTGTAGAATGTTCACGTGAAAGACACTCTGAGCGGACCTTGCCATATCTCCCCACTACACACCCCTTCATACACAGAAACTACCTTAACCCTCCTACATGAATGTTCTCAAGTAACCTTTCTTCATAGGCTTCTTGGTTGTTGCATAGAAAAATGAAATTAAAAGGGTATATCTAAAGACTTGAAAGCTAAACAGGTCTTTCCACTAGTTTTTTCTCAGAACAGACTAGTACATAGGGAAAACTCCCATTCTCATTACCTTCCAGGCTCTGAAAAATAACCCACTTAGAGACAGACTTTTTTTGTATACTGATGATTTTTTGAAATTCAGATATTCCAGGATGGACTATTCCAGTCAACCAGTTCACAAAGGCACCTTAGAGGAGAGCTTTCTCCTAGTGGAGAGGATACTCTGTGGGAATGGAATCAGAATCCAGCATAGACATTTGCTGGATGAGGAAGTGAAGGGCAGGGCAAAATAAGGGGAATACAACATGAATTAGAAGCACTCCAGAAAAAAGTTACTACACCATCACGATCATAATTTTGTCTCTGGCTCACCGTGCTATTTATAGCCAAGATGATTCTCATGTTCAAACCACCAGCCAAATAGTGTGATATATCTGTGCTTGGCAGGAGTTTTCTGAATCTGTGGTCTCTCCGGGAGCAACTGGGTTTTTCTTTTTTAAATCATTCAAAATTGCCTTAGTCATTCTAGTGTCAGTTTACATCTCAAGCTTTAAGCACAGAGAAAGATTTTTATTATTGAAAAATATACAGAAGCTCCAAGGTTGCGGTACGCGGGCCTCTCACCACTGTGGCCTCTCCCACTGCGGAGCACAGGCTCCGGACGCGCAGGCTCAGCGGCCATGGCTCACAGGCCCAGCCGCTCCGCGGCATGTGGGATCCTCCCGGACCCGGGCACGAACCCGTGTCCCCTGTATCGGCAGGTGTACTCTCAACCACTGCACCACCAGGGAAGTCCGGTGGGCATATTCTTACATCAAATGAAGATAGAATGTACTTTAAAAATATTTTCTAGATGGGAAGTGTGTCAATATTATTTTGTTATCATATTATAAACCCCTTTGGGAGTGCATTGTTTATAGTCTGTCTAGTAAAGATTTCTTTTTTGTCAAACTGAAAATGTTTTTATTTCCAAACAGAAATGCACTCTTTCGCTATGCTTATGGCATTACAAACAAATCAGTTGTATAAGATACAAAACAATTCTTTGTTTTATCTGATAAATTATTTTATGGTTTTGCAAGCTCTTAAATATTTTTAGTAATTGTCATAAATAGGCTGTTGTCAGACTATGTATTCTTTAATTTTTAGAGTAGTAAAGTTTAAATAAATGAAGTTCCTGTAGGTTTTAAAGCAATATAATAGTATAACAAGGGTCTAGAAGCAATAGAATGCACTTATTTTAATTATTAATTAGTCGGCAATATTACTATGATCTTTGATCCAGGGAACACAGGCTTACCACAGCCATCTCTCCCTAAGACGTTCCAAAAGAAAAATGTGTGTACAAAGAAGGGAAATGTAACCTTTTACAGTCACTGGGGCTTCAAACCCCAGCCCTTGTAGAGTTTAGTGAGCTGAACAGGATCCTGTGGAGAACTCCCGTATATAAGTGAGGTTCCTCCGCTTTTACTTCCGACTCTCAGGTCCAAACTGAAATTTGAGACTTTACTTAAAGACTGAAAACAGTAACAGCTTGCATAAGAGGCTAGAGAAGAATTGACCTAAGGTGTTCCACCTTGGCTTTTTTTGAGTGTAACAGCTGCCTACAAACATGTGTGAGAGGAGTCAAAATGGTAGACAGCAATTGATTCTCAAAGGGCTATTGATCGAACATGTTAGGATCATGTGATATGCTTGTTTTTGAAAGGAAGATTTTAGGGCTCTATGCACTGAATCAAGATGCCCATGTGATTTTCAGGGAACTTAAATTTGAGATATAGCCATATTTTAAAATCACTTGGGAACTTGGTAAGGCAGTATAAAATTAAAATAGTAATTAAAGAAACAGACAAATAAGTAAATAAATACATGTCAGAGGTCCTGATTGAGCCTACAGTTGTAGAAGTTTCCATAAAGATTAAATGAAGATTTTCCCTGTAGTACTTTTGCATCAGACACCAGAACTTTCGGTCTTATTTTCATTGGGGTATGGTGAAATGTGAGATAAAATTTATAGGTCCACATACACAAATGAATATCCCTAGATCTTATAGATCTTAAAGCCCTAACTTAGTCAACTAACCTAGTCAAAAACCTTACCAGTGTTCCCAGGTGGAGAACTGGATGGAAGGTTTTGTCAATATTCCCACTTCTTAGGTTTTCTTAAAAAACATGGAAGACTGTTATTTGAGAGCAACATTATCAGAAATATGTACATACATATGTGTGTGTGTGCATAGAATAATCCATAATTAAATTTCAATTAATTAAGAACAGTGAAATGTCAAGAAGATTTGATCTTGACCTATGAACAGTAGCAGACTGAATTTATTATGTGCAGAATATTCACATTTGTATACATGCAATCCTTTGTTATGCTACAATCATAAAACATTTTTAGTGGCACTCAGCCTGCCCATTTGATAGTAGTATTATACGTAGCATCAATTACCAGAAGCTAGCTAAGTCTGCTACATGACACCAGTGTTTTTTTGGATATACAGTACTGTCATGGAGGCTTACTGGTCATCTTTGCTAACCAGTAAGACTACAAAGAAAGATTTTCCAGAAATTCGAGTGTGGACATAGCTCAAGCATGAAGTAGCCAGACCCAGAAGGGTGTCTTTCAAAGTACTCACATTATAACCACCCAAGGAGTTTGATAAAAAGGGAGATTTCTTATCCCTGTCCAAGATATATGAATCAGAATCTTTGTGGGGAGCATGTGGGAATATGCTTTATAATAGGCTTTCCTGCTGAGTCTTATGTAAACTAAAGTTTGAGAACCACTGCCCTATCTGGTGGCCATAATTTTTGAAAGTTACCTGTCATTTACTACTGGTATATAGAGAAATGGCTTTGCCATTTGTTTTCCTTCCCTCCTCCTTTCATCCACACTTTGTTCCTTGTTTCTCTTCTCCCCTCCCCTTGCCTCCCCCCATCCCCCTTCCTTCCTAAGGTATCCGATGTTTGTGAAAATTGGTCAAACAGGTCCTAAGAACTAGAGATTAAAGACTATAGTTTAATAGGAGAGACAGGCAAGAAAACTGGCAAATACAAAAGTATGTTAATGCACTATAAGAGTGTACTCAGTCAGAACCTTGCTAAAGTAATCAATTTGCCTCAGTCTGACAAGAAAATGTGTCTAAGTCATACGCTAAGTGAAAAACAAAGCAAATCAGAGCAAACATCTCTTTGTTTAAACCACTGCCCATTTTAAAAACCTCGCCGTATCTAAAAATATATATCAGCTTATTTATGTATGTATTATATGTAAATGTTGATAAATTCTGGAAGACTGTAGATCACCTATTCACAGCCCTCATTCCTATTAACAGGGAACCACAATTGATGAGTGAGGAGGATAGGTTGTGGCCCTTTATATATCTTTATATGACTGGCAGGAATGCATATCAATACCAATTATCTGTAGGTAAGCTTGCTTAGATATGAAAAACCTTTAAAATGCACAAATAAAGATGGCGTTCACATAACTTAAGGTGTTCATGTTATACATTCACAAAAATTTATTTCTGCTTCATTTTAATGTCCAAAACAACCCCTCCGTAAATATCTATAAAATGGGGATTAAAATCATGGCACATTCATTTTATTTGTAGAAAATATTTATGTAAAGCAAAGATATACATAGCCTATTGAAATTGAAAATACACAAAATTCACAAGCCTATTTTTGAATTCTTCCATATATCAGGAACTGATCAAACATTTAGCAATGTACGAAACAGACAAATTTACAGTGTTTACCCTCTCATAGAATTTAAAGGTCTGGTGAAGAATGATTCTCAGACATTTGTTTCAATAAAGGGTTAGGTTTACAGATGCATAGAGAAAGGACATTTGTTTTTTACATACAATATAATTCCATTTTTATTTTTAAATATTATAAATATAGGAAAAATGCAAAATTATCAGAATTATCAAGACTAAAGTGTGGTTTTACCTTTTTAATTGCAACGTTTAATTTACACTTTAAAATAAAACTACAATTAATTAGATTAACATAAGACTTGTTTTTTTCTTCTAAAGTTTGCTGACATGAAATATTTCTTGGAGTATAAAATCCATTGATTATATATTATCAAATGAGAAGATGGAAACACAAATTATTAATTTTTAAAAAACTTTTAAATTCTTTCCCCATCTATCACTCCAAGCAGGAGATTTTCTTTAAACTATTTTTAATAACAGTAATACAACTAACAGTTATTGAGTAAGACATTTTCTTGCAAGGCATTTTTTGTAAGTATTTTGAATATATTGTATCACACAGTTGAATGTATTTGAATTGAATTTGAATGTATTGTTATCACACAATCAAGATGTCTTGTAAATTGTCATTTACTGTGATTAAGGGAGGGTAAGGGACTTAACAGGTGTTGTGAAGTTGGTTAGATATAGACTGGGAGACAAATACCACTCTGCTAAGCCACCTTTTCATTACAGCATCATTTGCTTTTGCAGTAGTGTGTGACTTTCTTACCAAAAGAACATTTATTCATTCAGTACTTATTGACAGACTATTCAATGTTAGCTACTACAATAAGCCTGGAAAGTCAACATTAACAGAATTGTCACACATCCGTGATATCTTGAAAGTTATATTCTAGTGGAATAATTCTGACAATAAATTACAAGTATAATAAACAAATTTTGAAATATTTTATCTGTTAAGTGCTATAAAAAAAGCAAATTACATTGTGAATTCCAGTGCTGGGGATATAATTTAAATGAGGTGGTCAGTGTAGGCCATGTGGAAAAAGATATGTAATTCATGTGGACATTTGTGGGAATAACATCTGAGGTAGAGGGAACAGCCAATGCAAAGGTTTTGAGGTAAGAATATGCCTGATTTTTAGTGGAACAGCATATAGTATGGTCAGAGCATATTTAGTGAGAAGGAGAATATGATAAAAGCAGTAAGAGGTCAGATCCTGTAGACTTGAGTCAAATTGGAAATCACTGAGAGGTTTTAATGAGAGAAGTGACTTGATCTGACTAATATTTAACAAAATCACTGAGCTGCACATAAAAGAATGGGCTACTGGCAAGGGTAGAAGCTGATGGAGAAGTTTAAATCATCCAGGTGGCAGATGATAGTGGGTTGGCCCCTACCAGAGTGGTAATAGTGGAGGAGGTGAGAAGTAGTTAGATCCTGCATATATTTTGAAGTTATAGTCAATAAAATTTCCTCATAGATTAGATGTGAAGTGTGAAAAGAACCAAGGAGTAAAGATGACTCCAAGATTCTTGGCCTGGGCAACTGGAAGAATGGAGCTGCTATTAAAGTGGGAAAGACTGTTTGTGGAATAGGTTTGTGAAGTGGGAGATGAGAATTTCATTTTTTCAGAGGTTACATTTGAAATGTTTATTAGATATCAGGTATCTAATAAACATATCATTTAATAGTTATTTTAAAATAATTATTACTGTAGTTACCTAATAACTATAATAATTAGATAATAACTATCTTTATAGTTATTCTTTAAGCAGAGTTATTACATATACAGTTTTATATAGATTCTGGACTCTCAGAGCTCCAAGCTGGAGATAGAAATTGGGAGTCATTATGTTACTGACATTTAAAAAAAATTTTTATTGGAGTATAGTTGCTTTACAATGTTGTGTTAGTTTCTGCTGTACAGCAAAGTGAATCAGTTATGCATATACATATATCCCCTCTTTTTTAGATTTCCTTCCCATTTAGATCACCATAGAGCATTGAGTAGAGTTCCCTGTGCTCTACAGTAGGTTCTCATTAATTATCTATTTTATACATAGTAGTGTATATATGTCAATTCTAATCTCCCAATTCATCCCACCCCCTCCCTTCCCCCCTTGGTATCCATAACTTTGTTCTCTTTAAATATAAGTTCATCTGTACCATTTTTCCAGATTCCACATATAAGTGATATTATACAATATTTGTTTTTCTATTTCTGACTTCACTCTGTATGACAATCTCTAGGTCTATCTACATCTCTGCAAATGGCACTATTTCATTCCTTTTTATGGCTGAGTAATATTCCATTGTATATATGTACCACATCTTCATTGTGCGTTCCTCTATTGATGGACACTTAGGTTGCTTCCATGTCCTGGCTATTGTCAGTAGTGCTGCAATGAACACTGTGGTGCATATATCTTTTTAAATTATGTTTTTCTTCAGGTATATGCCCAGGAGTGGGATTGCTGGGTCATATGGTAGTTCTATTTTTAGTTTTTTGAGGAACCTCCATACTGTTCTCCATAGTGGCTGTACCAATTTATATTCCCACCAACAGTGTAGGAGGATTCCCTTTTCTCCACATCATCTCCAGCGTTTATTGTTTGCAGATTTTTTAATGATGGCCATTCTGACCAGTGTGAGATGATACCTCACTGTAGTTTTGATTTGCATTTCTCTAATAATTACTGATGTTGAGCATATTTTCATGCATTTGTTGGCCATCTGTATATCTTCTTTGGAGAAATGTCTATTTAGGGTTAGTTACTGAGATTTTTAAAACCATGAGATTAGACTAGATTAGCAAGGAAGTGAGTAAGAGGAAGAGAAGATGACTAAGACCTGACTCCAGGGCCACCCCAATTTTAAGTTGGAGAAGAAAGGAGAAACCAGAAAATTAGAATGAGAAGAAATGGATAGTAGTATTGGAAGAAAACCAAGAGAGAGTGTTGTCTTGAAAGACTAGTGAATAATGTTTTAAATGCTGAAGGTAGGTTAAGTAAGATATGGATTAAAAATAAATATTGCGTTTAGCATTGTAGGAATTACTGGTAATTTTGACAAGAACAGCTGTATTTGAGTGGTGGGGCAAAAGCCTAACTGATGTGGCCTTAGGAAAAATTGGAAAGAATGAGTGTAGACAAAAGCAAACACAAAAATGTAAAAAGTGGGCACTATAGATGCATAATAAATAATTCCTGACTTTCCAGGAAAATAGTTATTTATTTCTTCTTTCCTAGAATGTATTTAAATGTCTTGATAATCTTTCCTATTTTCTTTCTTCCCCCTAAATTGTATCTACTTTAAAGGGTTCGTACTAGAGATCATGGAATTTATTACATTGCTTGCCACAAGCCAGTAGGACAGAAGTTAGTCTGTATTCTCCGTCCTCTGGTTCAAGGAGCTAAGAGGTTATCAGTATTTGCTTGCCTTAATATTGAAAATGGAGTAGCTTGTTTCTTTTAATGTTTTGCTCTCCGAAGTAACTAAATAGTATATTTTGTATACTTCTCCCATTTTGGCTTTAGTTTTACTTTGGTCTCATTACTGAAAATGGGACTCATGCCCAGAAATTCTCCAAGCAAAACCTGGCTTTTAAATATAATGTTTAATTTGTAACTACAGACTTTGTAGATATAAATAAAGTTGTCTTATGGGATTAGATGATTTTTTAAATACTACCTTGTTTCACTTGACCTGCTTTTTATGCTTCTCATCTCATTTACTAGCAACTACAGGGGAACAGAATAAGTAAGACTTTTGAGAATTCCTATTTATATTATACAGAAGAGAGGATTGGATGATAGTTTCGTGTATGAACCTTCTAAAGAGAAAAGCATGATAATTTGTTTTAAGTGACATATTTTATCTCTAATTCAATCTGGATTATCTACTTTACTAATTTTCTTTCCTGCCACTAATTTTTCCCATCAATCTTAAATTTGGATGTTCATTTGCGTTCTCTAAATTAGAGAATCATGTGGTGAATTTCCCTGTATAGGCTCTCGTAAATCAGGAGACCTGAGTCTGGGGCCCTACTCTGTCTGTGACTTACATGTGGTATGGCCTTAAACATAAAACTGACGTTTTTATTTTTGCATAAACACAAAAGTATATGTTTTCATATTTAGAGGGGCAAAATAGCATAGAGATTAAGAATGTGAACTTTGGGGACAGATACGTGGTTAGCACATACAAAACACCCCAAAGAGGACAAAATATGTAGTAGCAATCCAAAAATATTACTCATATTAACAACAAACTAATGTTAGAGAAATAATAGAGCCTTTACATGTTATTTTTAAAGATATGGGCAAATCAACTGTTTCCATAGATCTAATTTGAGTTTTCTTTCTCTTTTTGTTGGATCACTTTGTTTCCATCATGCAAATAATACATGTTTTTCTGGCTTCCCAACTTGCAGTAAAAATTAACAACATATGAGCTGAATGTAAAATAAAAGCTTCTTTCATTGTTACACAATTTGCTTTTTGTTTTCCTCTCACCATCCATAAATTGCGTGTGTTTATTGGAGGAAGGGGACAAATGATAAAATCTGTGACTTTTCATAGCATTATTAGTATGTCCAGGACATAACATAATGACTTTCAGAACAATTAGATACAAAATAAAGGGAGAGAGAAAAAGTCCTGTTCAAAATGACTAGCATGTGTGAACTGTTCCTGATTCAATTAGATCCAGGTCATTGGGCTGGAGCCCGTTATGGACCAATTACTTTCCTACAGTGAAAGATGATGTTTTCTAGTCATGGACTGTACCTTTTCCCCTGGTCAACTGTGTCCAGAAAGCCTGCTGTATGTCACAGAGGGGACTCCTAGAAGAACATCCATGTCTCAGCACAAATTAATCACAACCACTGGATACAGAAACAGCTTATCCATGCTGATGGTCAGGAGCACATATGGTTATGAGTGAAGGATACAAAGTTACAGAAAAGGCTACACATTATTCCAGGACTGTTGTCTTTAATGCAGAGCAGGGGCTCATAAACATTTTGTACCATTAACCACTCTAGCAATCTGTTCTCAGATGAAAATTTAAATGCATAAAATAAACTATATAACATTATAAAGGAAATCTAATATATTGAAATAGTTATCAAAATATTTAAAAAACAAAGACAAGTAGTTTTTTTCTAAATAATGCTTTATATAATATTATTTAACAATGGGTTTATTAATTACCATAATTTCAGTGCAGTAATTAGCATAAATTATATTTCAAAATTTTTTTTAGTATTACTAATAACATGAAGTGATTTTTCTTGGTGCAAACTCACTGGTTCTGCCAAACATTACTGTGATTTGTCACATACCCTCTCAATTGATAGAAAAAAAAACTAAATTGATAGAAAAAAACTAAATTGATAGAAAAAAAAACTAAATTACTAAGTTACTAAATTACTAAAAATTACAACTAGAAAAAAGTGAAAAATTATCTTCCAGAAGCCCAATAATGAACAATCAGAGATATCTATCTGAACTGCTTATAAACCTTCATGGCCAAATGTCACTGCTTCATGTAGGAAAGCACTCCAGGATTTAAAATAAAATATTTAACTTTTAGTTGATTTCAAAATACAACTATTGCAGCAATGGGGGAACATATCAATTAAAAAATGACAGATTTTGAATCTATTTGTGTATATATATATATATATGTATATATATATATATATATATACTATTGAATTATGTTAATGATTTATTCTAAAGTTTGGAAGAGATTTTCTAGAAATCAGTTGTGATAAAATCTTCCCTTAAATAAAATTTTTGGATTGCTACACAATAAGATGCATTTTTTAAAAAACAGAAAGTCAAGAGTTGGTGTTAAGGGTTGGTGTTCACCCATTCATAGCATGACCATGTGGAGATTTCCTAAGAAAATTTATTGGAAATATAAATTGTCATCAAATTTTTAAACTGAATGGGAGGAAAAAAACAAGAAAATAAACATACTCCTAATACAGGAATATTAATTTTACTCGAATAACATATTTATGGTTAAATAATGTTTACATTTCTATTTCTACTAAAAATAATTTATTGAAATTTTCTCTGTCCCATATAAGAGTCTTTAGAGGACTTTTTGTGGGCAACAAATGTAGCTTTAATCTATTAATTGTATGTAGAATTATGAGTTATTTGGGGATTTAATTACTAACGTGGAACAAGAAGATGTGGAAGAGGCAAAAATAAACACTGCATTATTTGAGTTATGAATATTTGTCTCTGTTTTCTATTTAAATATTTTATCAGTAATTCACTCAAATATCTTCCCTTCTCAGTTTTCTATCTAAATGTATTTAAGTGTTGTTATTTTTTCTAATAATATGCCATGACAGATACAAAAGTTTATTGCAATGATTTTTTTTTTCTTGAAATATACACTGGGTTTGAGGACAGGAAAGCAAAAATTGATGAAGCCTCTCTGGACTTTTATTTCCTCATGTTTTCTAAGGGTCCTTTACTTTAAAGTAGTTCTTTCTGTAATGATACCAGATTAAAAGAGAATTCCTACATATAGTATGAAAAATAGCACCCCGAAAGGATTCCATAACATACAATGTTTTAATCTTTTATATTCTTTTTTAGGCTGAACAGGACAATGGTCATCCTCTTCCTGCTTTTGCCAGTCTGCATATTGAAATACTGGATGTAAACAATCAGAGCCCATATTTCACAATGCCCAGTTATCAAGGCTATATTCTGGAATCTGCCCCAGTGGGAGCAACTATTTCTGACAGTATGAATTTGACCAGCCCTCTAAGAATTGTAGTTCTGGACAAGGATGTAGAAGATGTAAGTTAAATATAATTTTTGCTCTTATTTTGCTAACACATCTCTTGTTATATTTATGCCAGTGGGAGATATTACAAAGACATGGTTGCATGAGCTATAGAATAGAGAAAAAAGTCAGTATAAATGAAAGTCTTAGGGTTGTAATTTAATTCCATATCAAGGTTATTATAAAAAAAGTAAATTTGAATTTAGCAACTGTTCTTTTTCAGTTTACAGATATTCAGTATAAGGAAGAAAATGTTTCACTTGCAGTTTGCTAAAGTACGAGGGCAGTCTTTTTAATTAACATTGGCTTTAAACTATGTAATACTAATAGGAAAAAATAATGGCATTACACAATAAGTATAAAAATCATGAAGGTAGCTCTGAAGTGTGATTTGGGGGACTTTTCTGACATTATGTTATTAAAGAAAACACATTTTGGGGCAGCTGACCCGCTCACACTTTTGCCAATGGCTATGTTGATGCTAACACTCTTCCATTCCACACATCATTGTCCTCTGTTTTTATGGTACTGACACTCACTGAAGGAGTGGGAAATTGTCCAGATTGGGCAGATCAGAGTATTTTACCTCCTTAGCTAGAGTGATTGCTCCAAAGAGTGGACAGAAAATTTTTACCAGTCCAGTCAAAGTCCTCCCAGGAATTGAACGGAAAACAAAATTGGAGCTGGAGGACTTTGGCATCATGTATTAAAGAAGTGGAAATGAATCTGAAGCCATTGTAACCAAGTTTGCTGACATCATAGAGAAGGCCCATTGTCATTGGGAGAGAATGAAGCCTGACAGAGACATACAGAGAGGAGTCCTACCGAGTCCCAATTTTTTAGGCTGGAATATCCCCAGATCTATATGAATCCCTAAAGATTTTCCTTTTAGTCTCTGACCTAGCACAGTATTTCCCCAAATATCTTTTTTTGTTTTAACATACGTTAAGTCTGATTTCTGTCACTTGCAACTTACAAAGTCCTGACCCAGAAATGTCTCCCATTTCGATAGCATCTGATAAAACTTTGTGATCGTGGAAATACTCTGTAGCTATTCTGTCCAGCACAGTAGCCACTAAGCCTGTGTGGCTATGGAGCACTTGAAATGTAACTAGACTGAAAACATAATTTTAACATTTTGTTTAATTTGAATTATTTTAAATGTGAATGGTCACATGTCGCTAATTAGACAGCACAGCTCTAGAACATCCCCCAAAATTTCATTACATGGGATTTTGTCATCAGTTTAGTAAATTACAAGGGCACTTCCAGATTTTTTTTTTTTCTTTCTGGAAAAATTTTGTAACCCTTAGCAGAGGCTGTGATAACTCTTGTGTGCACTCCACTTCTCACCAGGTGTTTTATTTTACTCTTTATATCTTTCTCTGCTTTCTATTTTTTTCCTCATCCTACCTTTTTTGCCCTTCTTAGTCTCTCCCAGTTTCTTTCATCATGTGTTTTAACAACAGCTAATTCACACTGAGTTCTTAATACCTTCCAGATAATATAGTAAATGCTTTATCTTGCATTAATTCCCTTAAATTTCACAGCAAACATAATAGATGCAATTTTACATATTGCAGAAAGGGAAATTTAAATGCAATTTAAGTGCCTTAAATTTGAAGCAATTTTAAATGCCTTACTCTGATCACAGAATTAGTAAATGGTAGAGTTAGACCTTGAGCCAAGGTCTAATGGAAATAAAGTCATTGATTTTAATCACTAGTCTAGATAGCCCCTTTCTATTTTATACAGTCTGACTGTAGTCTGACTATGATAACAGCTGTTAATGCTATAGACTTTCTTCCTAGAAAAGTGCGTATACATACACAATTTCACATCCCACATCACAGAGTGTTTAGGGATTTCCTGAAGTTTAATGTGTTTCATGAGTCACAGGTCATTTAGTGAATACTCACTAGAAAACTCACAGAACCACATTAAGAAGTTTTATCCTGGCTAAGCTAATATATTTTGTAGGCCCAGTTATGTCCCACAAATTTTGGTGTGGATTTTATTTAATGTTTTTAATTTAAATGCATAATCATATTTTAAGCAGTGACTAGCCAGTTTGGAAATTTCTAATAGTTTAAGTCACATCTTCATGAACACAGTGGTTGGCACAAGCTAAATCCTAAAAAAAAAAATGTAGTTTTAGTTTTTCCATAATGGCAAAATTTATGTATTTGTACTTCTTGGTACATTTATATTGTTTAGTGGTTGCATACTAAGCCCTATGTTTGCTTGCATACATTCTTACTTTTCTGGATTGTCATTCACTTTAAAATTACAAATGTTAAAATTGCATTCTAAGGGACTTTGTAAAGGATAGTGGGACTTCAAGATATTACTGACTTAGGGTGGAGAGAGCTTCTGGGTCTGAAACCTTTGGAAAACACTACTTAGAATTCTGCTCTTGAAGATTTACAATTCAGTTAGCCTATTAAATACTCTGAATGTTTCCAAGGGATGGGACGGCACATTGTGGTTCTTAAGAGTTTGTGCTTTGGAGTTAGATAGACCTGGGCTTGACTGTTGGTTCTACCCTGTGATCGCTGTATAACACTGTGAGCCTTATATTTACCAGTTGCAGCCTTTTGTTCAAATGCCAGTGACCCAAAAAGATATATGGTAGCAGTCACTGCCACCTTGGCCTGCTCCTTCACTTGGGGCTGGTGGGGATGGGAAGGGAGAGAAAATTTCCCTTAGATAAAGCCATGTGCATGGAGAGTGCCATAATTACTATGTTTTATAGAAATGTCAAGTGATTAAACAATGTCTATCTGGCCATTTGTTTATTATTTAGGCCCATCCTCTTTCTAAAATCATCTGCAGTGAGTGATGGTCATTAGGTGCCTAGAAACCGAACAAGTATATCTAATCCCTAGTGACAAATTTTTCTAAAATATCATCTACAACTTCGATATATCTATACTTTAAATAAGTCCACAGAGTGTTAAACATCATTTAATCCAACTTCCTATACTATGTGAAATGTTATATTAAAATCCATTCTTCAGGAGTTGATGTTACACTTCATTGTGCCACTCAAGCTTGAAACCTAGGAGTCATCCTTGATTTTTTTTTTACTCAAGACAATTAAGAAATCTTTAAATTCTTCCTGTTTTGTCCTCTGAATATTTCTTGACTCTCTTTTTCTCTCCCCACTCTTACAACCTATTTGTCTTTTATTAAAATTGCCTCCTAGTCTTCTTGCTCCCATTTTTTTTTCTTACTCAAAACCATCTTTCACTCAGCCACTAGAATGATTTATTCAAAGCTCAAATCTTACTATATCACACTTCTACCTAGTATACTCTCATGACTTGCTGCAGAAAAAATTTCAAGCCTATGTGCATGGTTTTCTGCTACTTGATACCTGAACATTTTTGCAGCCTCATTTTCTGAAAATTTCTCCTTCACCTATTACATTTAGCAACTACTTGTGGTTTCATGCGTTACACCAAACTACTGCTTATCTAATTACCTTTGTTTGTTACATTTTCTTTTTTGAAATCTTTCATTTTCCATTACATGAACTGGCTTGAAGAACATGCTCAGTGTTTGGAATTCAGCTCAGGCACACCCTCATTTAAGAATCTTTTCTAGATTATGCATTCTCTCAGTTGAGTTGCATGTCTCTTTTTGGTGAATTTCTCTAAAGTTATATTTACATCATTGTGTGTGTCTTTCTCCCTCATTGAATTTAAATCGAGGATAGGTCCTAGATCTTAATAACTTTTGTATCATGAAGATCTAATACAGTTCCCAGAACTTAGTATGTTCTAGTAATTGTTTAATAAACTAATAAGTTCAGACACAAGTAAAGGAATGAGAATATCTGGCATATGTATCAACAGTTCTAATGGTATTGAATTAACTGTTTCACAATATGGCCCATTCCATGGTGGGACAACTAACTACTAGAAAGCTTTTCATCACATTGAGTTGAAGCGAGCATTCTTGTAACTCAACCATTATTCCTTATATCTTCCATTTGCCAGTATACAGAATAAATCTTTAGATTAGTCATTGATGTGTTTGAAGATGAATTTATGTCCTTCTGAATCATATTTTTTTTCCAGGCCAAGTGCTCTTCACTTCTCAAAAGTAAAATATGTTCATTGCTAGGTTATTTTAGGATCTGTATTAACAAAAGAAAACTTCAAGGCCCTTTTAGTTTGCAGGCAAGAATTTTACTACATGGTAAATTCTAGTAGTTTTTGAATGTCAGAATTAGTGAAATTAATCAGCATAAGGGTACAGGATTTAAGGATTTACATTAAGATTAAGGGCAAAGACACATCACCTCATACAGGTATTACCAATAGAAACAGAGATGAAGCATCAGGCATGAAAGAGAAGTAGTCATTCCAGGAGTTGGTTTTCTTGAGCACAGCTAAGCCACAGGGTAGATGCCAAGAAGGGGACAGACTTGGATCTGTTTATCCAAAAATGAAGTTGTTTTCTTCCTTCAATTCAGTAGAAAGTAAGGCAGAGTTTTAGGAACTAGTAGCAGAGATCGGTGATTTGTGGTGTTATTAGCAGTTTAGATTTTGAGTCAGAAGGAATATTAAGGGTCACAGTAAAACTGAAAAAGAAAGTAGACAAAAATATTTGTACTAATGTTCCTTCCTATAGAGATCAATATATATTTATACATGCATATGTAATATATATATGAATCATATTTATAATTTTTTTAACCATTCTTACTTCACAGTTTCATAACAGTCCAGAATATACATAGAGCAGGTAATGCAAAAGAGGCATGTCTGAAACCACCAGGTTTTCAGCGGCAGAACCACTAAAAGTTGCTTATTGAATTCTAGTTATAAAAAAATAACGGGGAATAATAATCAACAGGTTATGCATTTGGCTTGCAGAAAGGCAATGATCCACTTATAATTCCAAGTCAGTTTGCATCCCTATATAGTGTTTTGTTTCAAAATAAAGGTATCCTTGAAATTTAATACAGTACACTTATAAAGGTATAATGTACTTATATGCTTTATAAATATTGTTATACTATCATATATATGTTATGATGTTTCAAAATACTAAGAAAAAAATACACCTTCGAAAAAGTTGTTAGTTTAAATAAACTGGAAAAGGTTTTTGTTTGTTTTGTGGTTCATTGTTTTTTTTTCTAGTGTACACTTGTATGCCATATATATATTTGTGGTCATTTATATTTACATTTTTTAATTTAATGTTTAATTTGCATATAGGTTCCACCTGGTGGAGTTCCTGTAGGTACTAGGTGTTAATTTTGTGTTTGCTCTTTTGTTAATTGCTGTGGTTCATTTTCTTGTTCTTTTTCCTTTCTACAAGAAAAAAAAAAGGCAATTACTTCATTATCACTTATAAAGACCTAAAACTATTAAAATATATGTAATTTAAATTTATTACATCATATTATTGGTTATAGTAGTATGAAATTGTGGAGAATCCAAACTGCATGTGAACTTAAACAAAGATTATTTAATTATTAATTTTTTTAGCCCATGGAGCATTGATAATTCATTATTGCATTCTTTTAGAAAAATTCTAATCTTAGGGTTGAACCCTTTTAAACAAGGTACTTCAGAGAACTACTGTCAACTAATTCAAATTGGCAGATGAGATTAAATTTTTTGTTATTTTCTTGTTATGCTTTGTAATTTATATGTATGCGCATAAGTATGCATATGTATGTGCACATATACATTTCTGTGTTGTATGTGCATATATATGAGGATGCATATAATCTTGTGTGTGTATGTATGTGTGATGTCATCTTTTGAGTCTCATTGGAAACCCATAGTTGGTTTTAAATCCAATAGACTGTCATGTTTGAACATATTTATTCTATATGATGAGATTTTAAAATTTTACATTCATGTGTTTACCTTTGTGTTTGTATATGTGTTTACTTTTGCATTCACTTTATTTGTGCTGTGAATAAATATCAGTTTGTTTTATACTCCCAGAAAATAATACACAAATTAACAAAGTAATATATTGTGCTTTTGGTATATGCTGAATGTATACTTTAGAGTAAAATAATATTTCTTTATGTTGGGGAAAAAGATTGTTATATTAATCAGCCTTCTGTGTATATTTTGATTTAGAAAACTAATATTTAATTTAAATAAATTTATAGACACAAGGACTACATAAAATATACTGTCCCTATCAGAATAATAAGCCAGAGCATTATCTTCCATTTACACTCATAGTACACCACACCTGAAACTAGTATTATCCTTACAAATGAATCTAAGGTATTAAACTTTGAGTGATAACCGGCTGAACATTTCCAAATCTGCCTTCTTAAATTCTTATACTTAAATACCCATACATTTACCAATAGCATCTATGCATGTTATATACATATATAAATTTTAGAAGGTTATTATTTTAAATATTAATAAACTTCAAAAGTTATATTTTAATCAGAAATTAACTGTGCAAAGCAGATTGGAATAAGCTGTAAGATGCCATGTACAATACTAACATTATGCATTCTGTTATTTTTTTTACATAAAGCAGCCTGCAGTTCTGGGAAATGTTATTTTAGTCCCTAGCTAGTTTTTATAAAAGGACTTGAAATGGAGACAAATTATCAAAAGGACTTTAGTGTTTCTGGTTATCAAATATGAGAGAGCCTGTTTATGAAGTCCTGGTGTGTATATCATCTTCGAATGGGAGTTGCTTGGCAATGGAAATCTTGTCGCTTTCATAAATTTGTGAAATAGTGTGGTTTGTGATACAATCATACCACAGTCACATATACATACCCAACATTCATTACAGTATTGCACTATCTCAGTACCTGACATTAAAAAAATGCTTAAAACGTGGTGAGTATATGAATGAATATATCTAACAAATTTACTAACAGAAGCTACAGTTGAAAGGAAGAAGAGAAATTGAGAGAGGATTAGTCATAAGGGAAGTAGAGAATGACTGAAGGATTTGAACAAAAGGAAAGAAGTAAATATTTGGCAAGCAAATCACATAGCAAAACTTGCTCAGCTTGGATTACTCGTAGTGTAATATGAGGAAAAGAAGCTGTGTTTGTTGGCACCATTGTTGGTACGTTCAGAGAACAGAAAAAAATATATGAATTTAAAAGCCTAGTGACTTTACTTTGATAGGTAAAATCAAGGGTAAACACTAAAAAGGCAGACACTCATATTTATTTAGCTTTTTTTAATTAATTGAAACTGTATGCTAACATTTGTGATCATTTAAAAATAATAATTGAATTAGATTACAATTGGCTCTAAAGTATAACAAAAGAAGAATCCCAAAAATGTGGTTTAAAAATATGTTTTAATGTATATTTTATAAATTACTTTTTAAAAGAATTTAACTTTTTATTAACTAAGCTATTTGATTAACCAAAATACCCCACTTCCTAGCCATGCTGAGAAACTGGGGTCATGGCACTGAAATGAAAACAGCTGAATGCCCATTGGAAAATATCAGTGAGAAGCCTCTTGATTTTTTTACAACTCTTAACAACTTTGATTATTTTATAAGTGGACCAACAGATATTATTATCTATAGTATAAATTTTTTTAGTGTTCCGAGATAAATGTAGCACATTGACCTTATATCAAAATCATGGGCAAGGAAGCTGCCATGATATAGCTAAATATTATCTCCTAATAAGATACTGCAAATACAGAACTTGTGTCAGGTTCAAATGAAACCATTCATTCCAAGGTTATTTGAAGTATACACATATTGAAACTTTAGGGAGATGTAAAGTATCTTGTGGATCAAATCATGCCAACCTTTTAATGTAGTAGCATGCATTTCAACTTTCTCACTTCTACATAGAAATTTTTTAAATATGAGTTCTAATTTTTTTTTTCTTTTTAATCGACAATGTGTTTAACAATTCCTGGCTCTCTACTCCGCCCTCAGCCTTTGATATCAGACTTAGAAATCTGTGATATTAAATCACATTTCACACCATAATATTTTAAAAGTTGCCATAATCTGTAAAAAACCTTACCTCGCTGTATCATCCCTGTATCTATTTTTTCACAGCCTTCCTGGTAGTCCACTCTCTCTCAACATTCCCATTTTATTTGCTGCACCTTCCTTGCTATTCCACTATGCAGATGCCAATCCAAGCCTACCCATTTTATGTCTTTGTTCTTTCTCTGAATTGTAGAGATTAATACCTTGTGTTTCAGAGATGGCAATAAGATTGTGAAGGATTTCCAAGGCCTAGTTAATTACCTGTGTTTTGAACTTTTGCAGTCACTTCCTTTTTATGTATATATCATTTTTTTCTAAACCCTTTTTTCAGACACGTGTCAATTCATATATTTTGAATCTAATCATCTGAAATATTTTAATTAAAATAAATGTTAAGTTTCCCCTTGGAGAATCTTTACATTAATATAAGAAAGAGCAAGCACATTATTTATAGGTAATGAATTATATACATAAGCAATTTTATTTCTATTTTACATTAAACATGAGAACAGGTTAATAATATGCATGTGTGCAGTTTATTACTACAAATGAATTAATTGTAAAATTCTACAGCTAAAATTCTTGCCTCCAATTTCCTTTTCTTGTATTTATTTCTTATTTCTCGAGTCCAATGAAGTTCTGGAAAATATTGATATTAAATAATCAATAAGAATATATTCAAATGGACTGTTTTCTGTCTTCTTCTTCTTCCTATTTTTCCTTTTATTCACATTAATTATACTAGTACTTATTTAAGTATTTTATTTTCCACAAAGTGAGTAATTGTCTGTGGATAGTTTTGTGCAATTATGAGTAAATTTCTAGTTAAATCTTTCTTTTCTTTAGAAATTCTTAATACAGTTATGTATTTTTGTAATAAATTTGAAAAATTAATTTCCAGGTAATGAACTAATAAATGCATTGTTTATTAACATTATAAATAATGGCACTTTTTTTTTTTAAAGACGAAAGACCCAGAGCTTCACCTTTTTCTGAATGATTATACTTCAGTCTTCACTATCACGCAGACTGGAATCACTCGCTACCTCACCTTACTTCAACCAGTGGACAGGGAAGAACAGCAAACTTACATCTTTTCGGTAAAGAGATTTCATATATATGCATATAAATATACATATATATGTATGCAAGAGCAAGAGGTGTCTGTTTAAAACTGAAAAGGTCAATGATTTGAAAGGAAAAATGCAATATTTTCAAGTAATAACAGAGAATATAAATAATAAAAAATTCTTCACATGTATTTCTCTTTTTTCTGTTTGTAAGTTTCTGTAGTTTATTACCATTCTTTCCAACAGAAGAAAGACAAATTTTGAAATGAAAACAAGAAAATGGGAATCTCACTCTTCACCATACACTCATGATTGACTTAAATTGAGATATTATAAAGTAGAATCAACAAAATAAAAAAATTATTTTCTAACATTTATTTATTTATTTATTGTTATTGCATTTTTAAGTTTGTCATACGGTTAGGCCAGTGGTTCTCACTGGGGATGATTCCTGCACCCACCACCCTCCCCATCCTGCCCTTCCCCAGGACCTGTTTGCAATTTCTGGAAAGAATTTTGACTGTTACTCTTATGAAGAGGTGCTATTGGCATCTGGTGGGTAGACACTGAAGATGCTGATAAACCTTTTATAATATACAGGACAGCCTCCCACAACAAGAATTTGTAGGTTAGGTTAGTGAAGAGAGAGAGAGAGAGAGAAAAGTTGACAGCTGAATAGAGGTAAAAAGGAAGTTCTATTCATTATCCAAATTTCTGAGCTAGATTTTATTCAAATATAGGGGGAAAATGAACTGATAGAAAAGGGTAGGTAATGGAATTTATATAAGGAGGATTTTTGTCGGGAAAAGCTTACACAGCAAACTCAGAGCTTTCAGAAAACCTAAAGTCCCCAGTTAAAACTTAGATACAGAGTGGATTTCAAAAGTCATTTAGAACGAGGATGGTAGTGTTATAGCACTGATTTTTTGGTGAGACCTTCTTTAAAAGTTAATAATGTAATTAAGATATCAGTCTTAACAAATGCCAATGGGTCCTTTAAAAATTGTGATTTTTGTGAATTATTAGAAAATGATATTACATGTTTAGGGCATCTATTTTCTTGACTGATGTAAGCATGTTGGCTGTAAAAGCAGCTGTTGCATTGTAAACAAAACATGTAAAAATGGAGAGTATTTTACTATTAATTTTTTAAAGGTTAAATAGTAGTTAACTTCTAAAAATTAGCAGTGTCATTGGCCATTTCAAGCCTCTAAGACATTTTACCTATCAGCTTCTTTAAAACGTGCTTGCATTCAATACATTAAAAACAAAGCAGACTCCTCCGTAATTGCTTCTTAGCACATTAAAACACTTTGATTATATGTACTATTATAGTTTTATTACTTCCTTTTATCAGCAAACATTTTAGCACCCTTTTAAAACTGTAAATTACATACGAGAAACTTCTTAAATTGTAGAAGTTAATTCTGTAGTGCTTATGTTTGCATGAATACTCTATTAAATGTATTTTTCTATCCCCAAAGATAACGGCATTTGATGGTGTTCAAGAAAGTGAGCCAGTTACCGTCAATATTCGGGTGATGGATGCAAACGATAACACTCCAACCTTCCCTGAAATATCCTATGATGTCTTTGTTTATACAGATATGAACCCTGGGGACAGTGTCATACAGGTGAGAATATTTGAAGCAATTATTTCCTTGGGCATTATACAACGCATTGGTGAAGACATTGCTGAAGAAATGAAAGTGAATTTCAGACTTATTGTATGGCATAATTTAGCTTAAAAAGCTTTAAATTTATGTTTACTTTTTGAATGAAAGTATATCTACATGGACTTTAAAGTAGAATTAACTAGATGTACACATAGCTGTTTGACCTTTTATACTTGATTTTTAAAATGTAATATATTGAACATATTTAATTAATATAATGAATATATTTAATATACTGAAGTTTCAAGCATTAAACATGTAGCTTAAAACTTCAAATTATTTTGAACTCTTGTAGAAATTGGTTAAATTTCCTTTGCAGATAAATACAAAGGACTGTATTAATAAATTGCTGGGTAATACTATTAGACATTGATTACCTGGACATGAAATAGAATCATTACAATGGGAAAAATTAAGATAAGACAGTAGATTGTATCTTTGAAAACACAGAAATCTGGCAAAATCTTTATCCTTGATTTATTTTATTTTTATCATTAGCTATACTTATTACATTTAAATAAATTGCAAGTTATCTCACAATCTTTTTTGTGTTCTGTATATAAACCATAAAGAAGTAATAATATTCTTCCTTGAGAATTTTTAGAAATCTGGTTGACTCTAGTACTTTCCAAACTGGCTGTACATCAAAATTATCTAGGGAGTGGTTGAGAAATACAGATGAGAAAGATTCACTTCAGCTTTCCTGGATCTGAAGCTCTATAAGTAATACTTAAGTAATCAATATAAAAAACAAGCCCAAAAGGTTTAAGTTGCCCAGTCATGTAAAGACCACTGATCTATATTTTCCTCTACATCTGAGAGTCAGATTTAATAATTTGAAATTGCTCTCAAGCCAGGAAGGTCATGATTCTTTATACTTTTTAGAGTATTAGAAAGGCTCCTAATTATTACTAAAGTTTATATATAATATATATTATATAACATAAAATATATAATAATATAGAATATAATCTAATATATAATAGTATAGTATATAGTGAATACTAATAAATAAATTTGTATACCTATGTATTTTAGTATTAGATAAATAGTTCAGAGCAGTAAAAAAGCATTCCAAATGCCTCAGCAGTGTACTTAAGTCTTTATGTTATGGTTGCTCTTCTCTCCAGCTTCATCTTTGGCCCTCTATTTCTATATGTATGTTTCAGTCCTACTGAACTATCATTTCCAGTTACCTGAATGTGCCTTGCTCTTTTCCCATTTTCTCTAATTATCTCCTTTACCTTGATCTCTTTCCCTTCTATTTGTAGCTTGATTACTTTCTCCTATTCTTTAGACTTTTTACTTTGTGAGGAAGCATTCCTTGGTAGTTTTCAGTAGATAATTCCTAGTAATTCTTCTTCCTTAATATTTCCTGTTCTTGCAACCCACCAAAAACAGTAGTTTCTAGCCAAGATATTATGATACAGTGGTGTGTCCTCATCAGTGTGAAATGTGTGGGAAGAAATAGTTAACAATATGTCTCATGGCTTTTGTATACTATTTTCTGTTAACCAAGAACACTTCTTATCTGATCTTTTACAAGGCTAATTCACTCTCATCATTCAGGACCCAGCTCAAAATATCATCTCCTCAGAGAAAACTTTCCTAACAGCTTAGTGTCAATAGCCTCCCAGCATACACACATACATATACACACCCCGTCACACATTCTTATTCTGTAACTTTCTCTCATCACTTTCATAGCCAATATGACCAACTAAAATTATCTTCTTTTCTTGTCCCCACCCCGAACTAAAAACTCCATCAGTGGCCATCTGTCTTGTTTGCTACTCTAATACCAGCACATGCCAGACATACTAGCCATGCAGTAAATATTTGTTCAAAGGATGAATTATTGCCTATTTTGCGTGATATAATTGTTAATATAAATTAGAGTTAATTCAATGCTACCCCTATTTTGTTTATTGGATTAAGATGTGCTTTCTTCAGTGATATAGGAAGGGGTAACATTATAGACTGAGTTGAGTGCTGAAAATTCACCTAAAAATGCATCCATGTGAATGTCCTCTTCCATGTATGTGGGTAGTGGGGAAAAGGTTTCAAACAGCCACAGTACATTTTATTCATATCTTGGTTATGGCGCTTGTCATATTGATGAAATCCACCTTTTTTACCCATTTGTCTTGAGGGCACAACTATAATTTGTTTCTGTATCCATAGTCTGTGTATCCATAGTGCCTGGCATATAGTAGGTGCCTAAACTAGTAGATGCTTAATAAATGTTTATTTGAGGATGAAAGAAAGAAAGATCTGTAAACAAGTAGATCTGAATGAATGAGGAGGAATAAGTGTATTGGTCTTTATTTCTAGTGAATTGATGGACCTAGAGATCTACATTTATCTTTACTGAAGCACTCTTTCATAGGGAGTAAAATTATGGTTTATACAGATAAAGGAATGAAAATTATTGTCATGTTCTTATTTAATTAGATCTGATTCTCATCTCTATAATAACATAATTGGAAATAAAAGTAAGTTTATACAGAAAAACCCCCAGCAGGGAACTGGAAAGTGTAACTAAGAAAACGATAGCAGTTATGTGGTGGAACCGTATCTCAAAAATGTTTGCCTTGGGGGATCAAAAGCTTATTTCTGGCATTTGCAGTCTACAAGAGTTAATTTCCCTTATGTATCTCTTTATAAAACACTTTTTGCCTTGCCTTTAAAGAGTCATATTTTATATATTTCCCTTTGAAAATCTATTTGAACATAGATTGTTTTTGTCTATGTGCCTCTAATTTCTTAACTTATTTAAATGCCAAGAAATGAAGCTTTTTAATTAGTATTTTTAATGTTATTCTGGTATGCGGTAAAAGAGTGGTGTGGCTATAAAGCATCCTCCAAGGGCCTAGAAATAAAAGGAAATAGATTTCCCAGTGAGAGAAAAAATGTAAAACAGAGCAAAATAATTCAGAACCGTGATCTGCAACTGCATTTTAAGGGTCATAAAATGGGTTCTTACGCTCCATTCATCACTAACCGTTCAATAACCTGCCTTTCCTCACTAACTCCACAAAAGATCAACTGGTGTCCTCTTTGGTTAGTAATCTGTTGTCAACAGGAGTGAAAGTGTTAGAAACAAAGGAGACAATGAGCACTCTCCAGCAAAGAGAGCCTTGGAAAACAGATTTTAAGTATTATAATCAGATCATTTTCAGTGTAGACATGAGACTATCTTGGCCTGATGTAAGTACATAAGTATTTGAGTCTACTGTCTTCTTATTATGAGGTAGCTCTCCTTGTCCACAAGCGTGGATCAGTTGGTCATAAAAATGTGAGTACTACCCAGGTTCTTGTTAAAAGTTCTCAGTTATAAACTAGCCTTCTGACTTTATTATGCTTGCTTATTGTAAAAAGGAACAGGGTGATTCTGACATGTATGGTTCATGAAATACACTTATGGGAGCACTGCCATAAAACAGCAGCTGCATCTTTCACAACTGAAAGTTAAGTGTAATCAGGTTATGAGCACATCTTGTGTTAAGAGAGAAATTACTGGCATGGGTGAGTATGATTCTTCAGTTCATGCAGTGTATTTTTTGCTGCACAAAAGACAATTTTGTAGGCCATCAATGAAATCTTCCAGGTTCACTCTAAATGATATCCCACTCTGTTGTCTTAAGGTCTCATTCACACATTGCTAGTTTTCTTGAAAAACCAATTGCTCTATATTGGAGATATAGATTTTTATATATAATTATATAATATTAATATTTTAAAGATGCAGATTTTACTATTTGTAGTTAGCTATCCTGTCTGTACTCCAAAGATGCTATTCTTAGACTTTTACAATTCTCTTAAATCAATGGTTCTTCGTCCTGAGTATTAGAGTTCTACCTGAGAAACTTTAAAAAATATTGATGCCTGGACTACACCCTGAAATATTTTTATTTAAATGATATGGTAACACATAGTAGAGTCACTTGGAGAGATTTTATTTAATAAAACAAAGAAGCTCTAATATGTAGCGAATTTTGAGAAAAACTGCCTTAAACCTTAACAATATTTTTGTACCCTCTGAAAAATGGAATCTTAATTTATTAAGATGTAGTCCCTCATGGAGTGGCGTCCTTTGATTGTCACCCGCACCTCTTCCCATATTTCTTGTTTTTCAGTTCTTACTTTCTTTTTTCATGTTTCTTACTCCTCTTCACTGCTTTAAAGTCCACCCCTTCCCCTCACCTTCACTTGTGCTCACTAGTTATTCCATTCTTTCAGTTTTATTTTACTACAATAATCTCTTTCTCTCTATTGATTCTTTCCCTTTGGCCTATAAGCATTTTTAAATCCTCCTATGCCGTGGTCTAAACACTCTTCCCAGATAAGATTTCATGCTACTATCTAACTCTGATATTCCAACTCTGATGTATTTAAGCATTTGGATTGATAAATCTAGATAGTTTATTATTTTATTCTGTATTTATGCATAATTAATACATAGTTATAAATCTGGCCTTCGCTCACATCATACTACTAAAATCATATAAAATCATAATTCTAATGAGTCAAACACAGAAGTAAATATTTCTCCATACTTAATCTATGTAAAACTCTCAAATTTACCCTTTTATGGAAAACCTCCCTGGTTCTCATCCTAGCTGTCTGGTGGCTGAGGGACTTCTTGCTGGCTTCTTGTTCAATTCCCAATCTTTCAATATTAACATTTTCCAAAAATCAATGTATAAATTTCCTCTCTTTCATCTATTCCCAAGTTTTCAATCATCACTTTTATGTGTACTCATGTCACCCAAAGTTAAATGTCCTGTGATGACCTGAGCATCAAGCTGTTGGACATGGCAAGGTGGATATTTGACAGGCAGATAAAACAGGACATACTCTAAGGTAAATTGACTAATACATTATCTTTCTTCTGATACAGAAACACAGACACACCCACAGACACCCACACACACACACCCACACACACACACACCCCCACACACACACACCCACACACACACACAGAGACTCAAACATACATAACCTGTCTTCTTTGGAGGCAATTATATTTTGAAGAGCCCAATTGATCTTGGATTACCCTGGCTTCAGGCCAGCAACTATAGTCATGTTTCTTTTCTCCCTCCTTCACCTGCATACATCCCAGTGATTGTCCGATTGTCTGGTTTCTGAAAATGCTGTTTCAAAGTGTACCTGTCTGTCATCATTTCCTTTTCCATGCCCATGCACTGCCATAAGTTAGGCTGCTACAGTTGACTCTGACAACTGTATTTTTGCAGGTTCCCCACCTCACTGCTACAAATGATTATTCTGAAACACAGACACAAGTCAAAATAGGTCCTTATCCTACTGAAGGAAGAGTCTAATCTCCACACCATGTAGTCAAGGACAGCTATGTAATACTTCAAGTATTTTTGTTTCATCTCATGCTACATCTCTCCATGTAACCAACTTTGAGATTATATAGAGGGTTTGTTCAGCATAGAATATCCTTCCTGTTCTATGCCTATTGATATCTCTCTCAGGTTTTAAAATTTAATCCAAATTGTACCTTTTTTCATTCTTTTACACACAATTCAAATATTATTTTTTAAATAAAGTCTTTATTTTCATAGCAAGTCAGAATTCATTGTTCTTTCCATCATACTCCCACATATCTAGGTGGCAGTTCTATCTCCCATACATTTTACTGTGCCTTGCATTAAAGTTAGCTTTTACATCTCTGTCTAACCTACTGAACCATAAATTCCTTTTAGTGATCTCTAACCACCAGTGGTCAGCACAATGATTTCCACATAGTAGGGATTCACCAAATATCCATTGAATTTATTCCCTCAATTAATTTGCTCTCAATTAGTTTAGAAAGAGTCTCATTCTAGAAATGCATTCTCTTTGGCTTAAGAATTCTCTCTGCCACACACAAAGTGTTATCTCCCATAGCCCTTTCCAAAACAGTCTCTAACTTTTTAGCCTCAGCCAGGCTATCCCTTTACTGCTCTTAATATGGAAAAATACATTACATTGAAAACATTCCTGATTACTAATGCTGTGTCACAAGTCATTGAATATTAGAGCTAGAAATTACTATGAAAATATTCCTTGTTCACAGACTGATTTTATAAAGAATTTGAGCTAGTACATTGATAAAAAATTGGTCCAAATTCACAAAGTTTATAAGTGGCAAAGTTGATGTTAAATCCAATTTAAAGATAATAGTATCTGTTACCAACATTTTAAATCAAGTATACTCCAATAAAAATTTTTTAAAAGTACAAAAACCATTTTTTAAATAAGGATAATAGTATCTGGAACCAGACTAACCAGTTGTGTCCCTTTCTGTCACTTTGTACCCTATGTAACCTTGCACAAATAGCTTATCCTTCTGTACTTCAGTGTTCTACTCTTTAAAATGTTGCTGCTAATAGTACCAGCTGTATTAAATTGGTTATATGAACTACTTCCATATGTGCATTGTAAATGATTAATCTTGTATAAAGTCATCCAGTTATTATTAATATCAATTCATTCTCATGAATTATATAAAGCATTTATGATAATATCCTTTACTGCCTTATCTGTGTATATCTTTATGTGCCCTGTATATTATTTACTACCCTGTGGAGGACATATAAACATTACATATAGAATTATATGTTAAAATTATTTTTATAATTTCCAATATTATAAACAAAATTAGGATAAGTCTATGTAGTATTTTAATGACTTTGACAATTTATTGTATGTCAAATAATGATATTGTTCTCTGTGGTAAGTATACGTGTGTATCTATATGTGTGTTTGTGATATCATGATTAAAGTTTGAGGGTATATTTATTTAAGGTCTTAGTGGGGTTTAGTATTTTAAGCAAATACCAGATAAAGATTTGTTGAGCAAACCTTTCAAAATTGTAAATATACTCTTACATTTGTACATAATTTTGTCTTATATTAAAACAATTTAACTTTACTAAAGATCAGTTTCTTACCTAAACCCATTTGCATTAGAATCAAAACTTATAACCAAAATAATGACTCTTAAAATATATAGTTTACTCACTTGTGTTGCAGACTTTAATTATATTGAAGTTTTATTATATTAAATATATTTTGTTGAAATGGCTGATATTCATTAAATTCTGAATACAAGTCCCTTATCAGCTATATGATTTGCAAATATTTTCTATTTTTGTGTATCATGCTGTTAGTGTCACATCTAAGAAACTTTTGCCAACAAGAGTTCACGAAGATTTTCTCCTATATCACCTACTATGAGTTTTATAGTTTTAGCTTTTACATTTTACATTTAGATGATCCATTTTTAATTAATATTGCATATGCTGTGAGATAAAGGTCTCTGTTCATTAAAAAAAATCTTTTGCATATAAATATCTCAGCAGGTTTTATTCAAAAAACTATCTTTTCCCCATAAATTACCTTGGTATTTTGTTGTAAGTCAGTTAGCTATAAATGTAAGAGGTTACTTCTGGACTTCTGTTAATCTGTATGTCTAGCTAATGTCGAAACTACATCTTGATTGCTGTGGGTAGATAGTGTGTTTTCAAATTGATAGTGTAATTCCTTCTTCATTGTTTTTCTTTTCTAAAATGGTGGCTATTCTAGGTCCCTTGTATTTCCATATAATTTGGGGATTAACTTGACAATTTCCACCAAAAAGCCTGATAGAATTTTGATAGGGGTTACACTGAATCTATAAATCAAATACATTTAAAGAATTTCCATCTTAAAATATTGAGTCTTTATATCCATGAACATGGACTGTCTTTCCACATACTTTTAAATTTCTCTCAATAATGTTGTAGATTTTTATTTTGAATGTGCTAGTTTTAATTCATGTTGATTCCTGTAAGCATTTGACTGTCTCCAGTATTTCTCCCAGAATGTTTTCAAGAAATGGATGTCATTTGGCTGATGTCTGCTTAGTGACTCCAGGCTGCTTAATTTATTGGACAGAGGTAGTAATTTATTTTAAAGATAACATGATTAGTGGGGAAATTTATACAGCTAAATATTATATATTTTATTTTTCATACACGTTTGAAGTGCAAATCTGTGGATATTCCATTTGTAGGACCAAGTCAACATGCCCATCCTAACACTGTATGCTACAAGAACTCTTCTGATGATGGAAGTTTGATTAAAATGCACTGGAAGATGAAAAAAAATTAAATTAAAGCATTTTTATTTACGGGGCAGATTTTCCCATTAAATTAGGAACGGGCTTTATATACCTATAATCTCACAGACCACTGATCACAAGATCATTGAGTTGTTATTGAATTAAATCCCCACCATAGTTTAGTTTCAGGGTTTTTCACAAGATGTTACCGTTTTCAGGGTATTCTGAGTCAGTGTCTCAGCTCTTTTCTAATCTTGGACCACCAATAATTCCTTTAAAATATTTTTGTTTACATGTATAGGAACTCAATTAAATGGATTCTTGACCCACTCTTTTATTACTTAGTGTTGAAAGTCTGAAAATTTGTATAAAGCTATTTGAGTAACAAGCATAGAATTCATTATTTGGCTTATTTGTTAAACTTCCTACTTGCTAATGATTTATTTGGCACTAGTTGTATTCCCTGAATATATTATCTTATCTGTGGTTGGCTGCCTCTGCAGTTTTGGGGTTGTTTCTATCACCTGTGCTTTGCAGTACTGTTTGGTATTTACAGCACCTCCCAGACAGGTGCCTTTTTCAATTTAATTATCATCCAGCTTTCTCCTTTCCAATATCATTTATGAAAATGTTAAATAAGACCAACCATAATACCTACATCCCTTAAGCACATTTCTCAACACTTCTTCTTAACTTGATGCATTGCCATTTATCACTAAATTCCTTTAGCCGATTTCAGTCCCAGGAAGAATGTTAATATTGAATCCAGTTTGAGCTAAATTTTAATTAGGATTTCCTGAGACATTGTGTTAAGTGATTTACTATAATCAAAATTGATTTCTCCTCTGCTACCCCTGTCCTCTAATTTTCTAATTTTATCCACACACAAAAGAGAATGAGTCTGGCTTGAATAGTTCTCCATAAATATATATCATTCATTCTGACTTTCTGCAAATTGTTTCCTTCTCCTTTGCCTTTAGGACTATGTCTGTCATCCTCGCGTAAGTCCCAAAATTGTTTCATGAAATGCCTTTCCTTCTGGCAGCCACATCTGTTCACCCCCAAATACCCAGTCTCAGACTTAGCTGAATTTATTCCTCTCTTTCAAATTTCCTTTTTTTCTCTCAGTTATTTTTGTTGCTGCTATTTCTATGCACATTATCATTCTAAATGCAGTGTATAATAAAAATAGAAATAGGCTATGCACAGTATATCCCCTTGAGCACGATGAGGTGCGTAAAGTACTTTGTTTACATTTCATTAGGATAGTTAACATGATCCTTTGAATGGGCCATTAATTAACACAGCATATCTGAAATTGAATTTAAGTTTCAAGGTAAATGTGTACACTTGCATTTTATCTAAGAAAGTGCACCAAAATGTCCCATAGCTGCCCAAAGAAGTCTGTGGATGACAAAGAACTGCTACTTTATAGAAGTGAAACTCATGGATAAGAAATACGTAATGTCAATAAATAAGAAATTTTTTTTCTGCAGCTTTATTTATTACAACCCTGTGTGTTTTATTAACAGGAAATTTTTGCCTTCCTCTTATGTGTAAACTGAGGCCAGCTTTCTTTTCTTTATCTGTCAAAGGATGAAAACAGAAAATTCTGTGACTCTTTGTAAAATGCGTATTATAAGATTTCCCAGTAGAATCTTTTTTTTTTGGCCCCCTTAAGTAAATTTATATTTATCAGGAAGTCCATGAGGCTTATTTAACATATTAAATCATAATGACCTTAATTTGACTTTATGAAATAAATAATGGTTATTCTCTTTTCATATATAATGACCCAAAATAGTCTTTAACTATTGCATATCATTTGCAATGATTATGAATATGTGCAACTTAGCCTTACAGATGCTCATGTGGTATTATGTCAGGGACTCTAAATTGAATCCCTTTTCTCAAAAAAAATATTTCTTGGGCTTGATATTCTTATTTTCTAATTAGATATTCTACAATTGGAGATGCATTTGTTTGCTTTTGAAAAGGTAATACGCTAAGCCTTATCAATCCTTTATAAGTCATTGTGAACAAGATTATAAGAATTTTTGCTAAACCCATGTGTAAGTAAAAAGAATTACAGAACAAGAGAATCCCTGGGAGATGGGAAGGAAAACATTAAGACTGGAAAAAATTAGAGCAAAGGAAGGATGGGAATAATAAAAGCAATTCAGTTTTTCCAGGCCTCCGTCCTTATTAATATGTGTTTATGTGTCAAGAACAGGTGATAAGACAGAGAAAAAAAAATTCCTATAGGAACAGGCTTTCCTTTTTTTTTTTTTTTTGCTTTAGGAAATTAAAATAGTCTTCAAGGTTCAAAATCTTTTATCACTCTCACAAGAACAAAAAATTCTTTCCTGATGTGATTGCTTCAGCGTTAGAACACAGTAGCCTCAATTCAAGAAAACAAGAGTGTACATGCTGAGAGAACTTTTTTTACTTTCTTTGTGTGTGTGTGCTTGAAAGCAAGCTTCTTTTGTTGGGTGAAAAAAAATGACACAATGTTGAGAAGTTGAGTCCCAAGAGGATTTATGTTGTTATTTTCAATTCCAGCTCACTGCATTCGACCCAGACGAAGGGTCAAACGGGGAGATCACATATGAAATACTGGTTGGGGCTCAGGGAGACTTCGTCATCAATAAAACAACAGGGCTTATCACCATCGCTCCGGGGGTGGAATTGATAGTTGGGCGGACTTATGCACTCACCATCCAAGCAGCGGATAATGCTCCTCCAGCAGAGAGAAGGTAATTTATATCAGAAGCAATGCAGTCTTTTCATCGCTCCAGTTTAAACCCCCAAATTAAGTTTAAGACGCGCCACAAGCATTCTTTTATCTTATAAACACCTAAATTAGATCAGAAAATCAGAGAGACTGGTTTCTCAGGAACTGCATATTCTTCTTTGGTCAAATTGTGGGAAAAGTACAATAAAGTCAAGATTAAACCACAAAATAATTAACTGTGATTTCACAGATGTGAAGGTTGCAAGTCTTTGTTGGGAGGGGGAGTGGGAACGGGGAAATATTAGAGGCATGTGTCCGCTTTATTAGCGAAAAGCAAGGCTGCTCATAGTGAGAGGTCACAGATAACATGTAATACGTGATGTCTCAGGGTTTTGAGGCCATCTCTCAGTGTCAGAGTAATTATTTTAAAATTTTTTATACACATATACAATTTATCTAGAAAATCTATCTATATATTTGTGTATATGTAATATAATCTCATAGATATATATGAGAGAGAGACAGTAAGAGAGAAAAAAGTAAAAAGACTTCCAGCTGTTACAACTACATTTATCTGCCCACCCCCAAGAGATATCCCTGAGATATCCCTTTTATTGATTTCTTGTTTGTTTCCAGATTTTCAGTATGCATTTTAAGAAAATATGAAGTTAATATTAATACATTGCTGAACCTTGCTGGTTTATTTTTCACCCTCACAGTGTATCTTAGGGTTCTTTCCAGATGAATACTGGATAATTCCCTTAAAACTTTTAATCACAGCTACATAATATTCCTTCATATATATGTAATACAGTTTAAGAAATCCACTGTTGATAGACTTTACGTGTCAGTCTGTCTTTAACAGACAATGAAGAAATAAGTAACATCGAACTCGCATCATTTTGAATGTGTGCCAGTATATCAGTACAGTGAATTCCCGGAAGTTAGACCAAAGGGTTCATACAATTGTAAGTTTTAGAGAGAACTGCCAGATTGTATTCTATGGGGCTTATAACAATTTGCAATTCTAACTGCCTGGTCTGAGTATGGCTAATTCTAAACAGTCTCCCTAGTGTGTGTCATATCAAACTTCTGGATTTTTGCCAGCCTGATAGGTTAAAAAAATAGTATTTATTTTTTTATCCATTTGCTTATGAGTGAGTTTGAGTATATTTCCTGTGTTTTCTACTTTTATTACCTTTTCTGTGAATTCTGTGTCCACAATCTTTGCCCATCTTTCTATTGATTTGTTAAACCCAGGTTACAATTATTCTGTGTTTTCTACTAGTGACTTTGTGTATTCATATTGTATGTTTAAATCTGTTGCATTTAGGATTTATCCTACTGTACAATAGGAGGTATTGATCCAGCAGTATTTTTTTTCAGGCAACTATGCCATTTTTCACATAATATATCGGTTGGTTCATCTTTTTACTCATTAATTTGAGATGTTACATTTATTATATCTTTGCTTATGTATTTGAATGTGATTCTAGACTTTCTCCACTATTCCATTACTTCACCTATTTTTTTTATGAGCTATTATCACACAATCTTAATTGTTAAGATTTTAAACTATGCTTTATAACACAGTGGTGTGAACTTAACTCATTGATTTTCTTCCTTAAAAATTTCCTGGTTCCTCTTTCTGTTAATTTTTTTGACTTTATATAAGCTACTTAAGTATGTTTTTTTACCATATTTTTATTAGCAACACATTAAATTTATAAATTAATTACTTAGGTTAAATTATACATTGTTGGTGTTGAATCTTTCTAAGAACTTTCTGTCTCTTCATTTGTCCATGTTTTCTTTTGTGTCCTTTAGTAGATTTTATTTAAAAAATATTTTCTTTATATATGTCCTATACATTTTTTTGTTGGGTTGTTTCTCATCTTTTGGTGTTATTGTAAATAGACTTCTTCTTCCTCATTCTTCTAGTTGGTTGACACATATGTAAAAGCTGTTAATCTATATTAATTTTAACCCACATTCTTATTTAATTCTCTTATGTTTTTGTAGTTTTCCAGTTCATGTTCCCACGTTATCCAAGAATATATTTTATAAGTAATGATAGTTTGATGTCTTTCTATTTTTTTTCTTCCCTTTAATTTCATTTGCTAGTACTTGCAATAAAAATGCTTGTCTTGACTTTGATTTGAGTGGGAATACCTCCCACATTTCCCTATTATATTGGTTTATGGTTAAAAAACATATTTTATTATGTTAAGAAAACATTCTTCTATTCTTATTTTATTGACTTTTTAAAAATAAGAATGGTCATTTATTCAAGTCAAATAAATATCCTCAGTTATGAAGACAATAATGAATTTTCTTTTTGAGCCAGTGCTAGGATGATTGATCTTAATACAGTTCCTATAATAAATCTATTTTTCATTCCTGATATAAATCCAAGTAGGCCTTGGTATTTTAATCTTGAAATAAACTGCTGGATTATATTTGTTGGTATTTTATTTAGTGAAATTAGTCCATGCTTTTCTTTTTGAGAAACTTTTGTGAAGGCTTTATATAGTTGTTATGATACTTCATAAGTGAAATAAGCAAAAACCACAAAGAAACACAAAAATGAATTCATAAGTTTGATGACTATGAATTAGTTGTAAACATTTCTAAAGCCAATAAATAAATCCAAATTTGGTTCTTTGAAATATAAATAAATAAAAACATAAATAAATTTATAAACTATCAGCTAAACTAATCAAAAAAAGTAGGAGAAAGTGAAACTTTACCTAATAAATTCTGAGAGGGAAAAAACATAGAAGAAATTTAAAGAATCATTAAAAGACCACTTTGCTTTAATAGCTGTAAAAGCTTGAAAAGATGGATGAAATGGATAATTTTTCAAGAAAGTATGATTTACCAAAATCAATCCCAAAGATTAAGAATTCTTAAGAGATCAATAGTATTTCCTCTATAGAGGAAAATACTCATCTCCCACTGTTATCTACAGACCTGCAGGTCACTGCGGAAGAGTTTAGTTCTAGTCTGCTTGGCATTCATTTCAACAGTATGTCAAAATGCTTGGTGACTTCAATGTCCAATATGTGGTAGGTATAAAGCATCTCCAAACTTGGAGTCACTTTGGCCGAAGATCCCTGGAGCCATCCTCAATGCTTATCCTTCATTCAAACTCCAAATATAATCTTGAGCAACAACTCTAAGCTCTACCCTAAAAACATACTCAGAAACCAACAAATCCCCCTACTTTCATTATTAACATAGCAGTCCAAGCCACTGTTCTCTAGTGTTGAAAACCTCTTCTAATTAGAAGTCTCTAGTTAGACTTCTGCCTGTGTCCCCTTCAGTCTCCTCTCAACACCATGTACCTAAGTACATCTTGTCCCTGTAACTTCCCCTGAGAAATTTCTCTGACATCTTATTTAGCTTTAAGTCTGAAATTTTTGCTCCTATGGATTCCTGTGTGTACTTCCAAAATAGTAAAGTAGAACCTGTAAACACTGAAATGTAAATATAGCTTTTTTAGTGTGATGTTGGTGGGAGACAAAGGAAGAAAAGATAAGGTTTTTGTCTTAAGTCTCCTAGTGAAAGCAATATAAATACCTAGAACCTTCATCTTAGAGACAATGTAGAAATATAGTTACAAATAGACACCCTGTAGAGTATGTTGACACATTGAAAAGAAAATTACCATACAGATTGTGCAATCCTCTAAGTGTCAAGGACATCACCTCAGTACCACTGTGTACTATTGTCCAAAAAATATGGACAATGATATTGTCCAAAAAATATGTCCAAAAAATATGACTTTTTAAAAATTATACCATTTCTGAAGTAAAAGCTTCTTAGGTCTATCTTCATAACCTCTTTTTATTCATATTTTATTTTGTTCTTAAAAACAAAGTGTTATGGATGAAGTTTTATTCATGATATAAATAATTAAAATTGATCGTAATATTATAACCTGATCCAAAGACTTGAAATTTGTGATTTCCTATGAGATAACATCCTTCGTTGCAAACCAAGGATGTTTTATACTCCCCACAGAAATACACATCAGATAACTAAAATGTCTTCAGTTTACCTCCCACTTTTGTTCTTGTAGGATGTGGGGAGAAAGGACAGGCAGATTTTGAATACAGAAGCCTTGCCTTTTAGTTCATCTGCTGTTGCTAATTAACTTCATAACCCTGAATCTGTCACTTAATCTTTCTGATTTTATAATCCTCTTTTGTAAAATGGGAGTTAAACTAGATGGTTTCTAGGGTCTTTTAAAATCATACGATTATCTGAGAAGTTACATCACCTCTCTTGTTCTACTTTGACCTCATTACCAAATGCGAAATAAAAACTTTATGATTTTTATGTTTAGAAATAGAGAGTTATCTACATTATACTGGCTATATTACAAAAATAAAATTGGTATTATATAGATTCTCAGTTTTATGCATTTAAGACTAGCTATAAAATGTAATACAGAGTGTTCACATAAAATTTATTATAATTTATTATTTACCTCATGACTGTCCTGTTTTATTATGTGCTTGATCAATGCTGTTGAATTACTACTATTTATTACAGCATTAATGATATCATTTTATTGTTAATACTCTTGGCATTTCATTTTAGGAAAGCTAACTCTGACACTATGCTGACATCAGGGATAAAAAGGAGATAGCATTTTAGAAGGCAATAGCTATCACGAAGGTTAGTGCTTATTTAAACACATTGTAGGGAAGTGTCAGGATGTTAAAGATGAAAAATGCAAGACCTTGAGTTATGATCTTCCCCAAATAACTCTAAGATCCAGGAGTGTGTGTTTGTGGGGGTGGAGGACATGATTAGCAATTCTAGCATTTGAATTACTGTGGAAAGGAGCAAAGGAAGCAAAGGAGTAAGGGCAGATGAAGGAGACGGTCATGTTGGACCATAGTTGTTCACTGTCTTCTGCCTTGGGGATAGTCTTTTTGTTTTGCATTTAAAATTTTTCTTCTCTGTGGCAAAGACACAAGCTTCATCTGAGTTAGAGGTCCTTATTGTAGTGCTGTGGATATAAACAGTTTAGCCCTCTAAAATGGGAAAATATTCAAAGGGGGAAAAATAAGGAAATATACAAAGTACAATAAGTTTAGTACAAATTATAGTTTTAAGAGCAGAAAGAGACCCATATTCTGGTAAAGATTTTATAAAGTACTCCACATCAGTAAGCTGAAGTTCTAAATATCAAAAGCAGGAATGCTCTAACTTTTTGAAAAGAAACTTTGAATTTGGGGTACAGGTGTGTTCTATGTCAAAAAGAAAATGTTAATCAGTGAGGGAATCTCTTGCCTCCAAGCTTATTAAGGAGAGTTTTAGGTCAGTTTGTAGAGGAATCCCCTGGGCTCCTAACTTAAAAAGCAGGTGAGTCTACATGCTATATTTCCCATGAACTTCTGGGACAATGGTCTTCTGAATCAAGTGTGTGTGAGAAAAACCTTGTATATCCATGGAAAATGTAGATTTGTGGTCCCACATCAAAAGATTCTGATCCAATATGTCCGAACCCTAACACTACCACACTCCACTCTGGGGAGGCAAGAGGGGATACTGTGCCTGTAGGTTTTTAGCCAAGAAAAGTGAAAAGATGTGATTAAAATGTCTAAAATATTTTAAGGGATGTTAATAAGGTAAATATAAGCTTATTTAGTTCATTCCACAGAATAGAATAAGAAGCCTTATTTTGAACAGTTAACAATAATAACTGATAAATGTGTTTTTCTTTGTGTGTATATACTTATATATACATACACACATGTGCACACACACATACACACCATACGTATAATCTTATTTAATCCTTATGCTAATCTTAATGTTATTATTCTTAATTATCAGATGGAAATAGTGAAACTGAAAGAAGTCAGTTGCCTATGATCACATGTGATAGCATAAAAATTCTAACCCAGGAATGTGTGGTTATGAATCCAGTGCTCAACGTCACTCAGCTAGGGTTATTACCAATGTGGTATAGGGTAAATGTTATAAGACTTATGCATAGAGAATGTGCTGGCAGCAAAAAGGAAGAGATTTATAAAATATTTAAATCACTTGATAAATAACAGACACTAAAAAAAGTCAGGATTACGAAGGGTAATATCAGCAATAGTGTATATCTTGGGATGGCTGTTGGAACCAGATCACCACCTGGGAGGATAATAGGCCCACCTCATATTGACAATTAATGTATTCCTACAATATGAGAGTGGGACTCTTTGCACACTAAATTTATAACTTGCTGATATTTTTCTTTTTCATCTAGCCATTATAGTACCTATAGGCTAAACTTAATACCGCTAAGTTTATAAGCAGCATTTCATCATCCATTTTAATCTACTTTAACATTTTATCCTTAAAGCACGAGTTGTAAAACAAAATTGAACAGAAAAGCAATTATATTTTGGGTAATTTTATTGGCAAATTTTAATAATGAGATAAAATCAGAGCAAGAAAGAATGCAGATACTTTTACTGATTATGAAGTCTAAGAGATTTTAATTTAAAATGAGATTACTTTGGAACAATATTGTGATGAATTTAAGTATGAAATTTTTTTAAAGTCACTGCAGCTTTTTAGAGGTGCTTAATATTCTATAGATATCTATTCTACTGAGAATATGTTCAGAAACAATTTGGACTTCGGCATAATATAAGGTGATATAAGGTGATAAGCTAAAAAATCGTTTTCAGTGCCTATGATCTGTATTTCTCTTAAGGGCTTTTCAAAGTAAACTATTATAGAATAATCTCAGAAAAATGTTTTTGGTGACCATGTCTTTTAATTGATGCACTTAATGCAAAGAGCTTTGGGCTACTTTAAGAAAATTCTAGCCCCCAAATAGAAATTGTAAGAAATGTGTTTTGAATAAAAAGGCATGATTTTGTTAAAATAAGTTTAAAGCATACATCTCAGGCAGTGGTGGTATGTTCTTCAAGATAGAAGACTAACTTTGTAAATTCGCAGGTCTCATTTGATATATTTTTGCCAGTGTTTCTTCTGTACCAACCTTGAACATCTTCAGCTTTTGCTGTGTAAAGAAATTTCAGAGTTTAGACATATCAAAAAAGATGATTATGTCAATGCTAATGTTTTTGTCCTTATAATAATAGAATATATTTTTATCCCTCAAAAACAATGCCCATCAATCTAAGGCTTCAATTAAATCTAGTTTCTAAATTTTTATATTAAACTCTTTAAAGAAGACTTAAAAACAGATTTGGTTTTGTTTGCAACTATTTTACACAATGATTACTTTATGATCCTGACTCTTGATATGCATTTCATTAAGCCATTGATGTCAGCAACAAAATTAATAAAACACAGCCCATATTTTGTTTTTTGTGTTATTTTAATCAATACTCTCTCTGCTGGTTTAATAGGAATAGAGCCCCAAGACCAACTCTTATTATTAGATATTTATAGAATTTTTTTTGCTATTAGAGAAGCATTACAAAATAAAGTCAGAAGTCAAGTTAATTTATTAGCTTTATTTGTACAGCTATTCCTTTTTAATTCACACTATTAATCTAAGTAGGAAAAACATGTACCTGAGGCATTATTTTTCCTTTTACTAAGATAATTTCATAAAAACATCATCTTTTGGTGGTAGCTTTATTTTTCCATCCTTTCATTTTGAATTATTTTATTTTTTCCTATAAAAATTCAGAATTTCCTCTCCTGTAAACCCAATAACAGAATATCAAATTCAGTCTGTCATTAAATGTGATGTAGATTTTTACCCCTCTTGTTTGCTTCTCTTTCTCTGCAGGCACTCCATCTGCACTGTGTACATTGAAGTGCTTCCTCCAAATAATCAAAGCCCTCCTCGCTTCCCACAGCTGATGTATAGCCTTGAAATGAGTGAGGCCATGAGGGTCGGCGCTGTTTTATTAAATCTACAGGTATGCTCCTTATATATGTATAAAATACTAGCGACAAAAAAAAAAATTCTAGCGACAACCTTGAAGGCTAATGGGTTTATATCTGTGCATGGCGGAGGAGAAAACCTCACATGTCTGATTACACTCTAGTGAATGAAAATTCCATCTGGAAAGGAAAGCAGGGATAATATGGATGGTGGGTTTTCACAGCTAATCTATTCTATTGATTGCCACTGTTGAAGAGCTAACGCTAGCTGGCAGGGATTAGCTGCAATCGTTACAAGAGATAATGAAGGGATTGGAAACATGCACTTGAATATTTTGTACTTTGCATCCAAAGAATCTGCAGCTGACTATTATTTTCTGTCTTGGATTCCTTTGCCCCAGCAGGATTTATTTTTGCTGCAGTGTTCTGTATAGAAAATGACTTTAGATTCACCGGCTGATGGTAGGCATTCTATTGCTGAGGCAGACAATTTTATTCTGTGCCCATGGGTGAATCTTGTAGTTGCTGTGCCTCAGTTTATTTGTTTCGATGAATGGGATAGCTTTAGGTGATATTTCCATTTGCAGCTCCAGATTCATGGGCATATGAGTTACTTGCAGAATCATAGCTTGATTTTCTCAATTTATACATTTCTAACTAAAGCACATTTGGCCAGAAAATGCTGCATTTTCAACTGAATCTACAGCTTCAAGTTAGGCTACATATGGTGTTGATAATAACTGTCACTTACCATAAAAATCATGAGGACCAGAACATGACGTATTATTTTACCTATGGATGTTCAGAGGACGGACGATTTATCATCTCCTGGTGTTATATGGAAATGGCAGGAGGTGTTGACATGAGAATTCAGGAAGCTGGCCTTGAAGGTTAAGAGAGATTTTAAATGTGATGATTTAAGAAAATCCCAGCATCGATCTTTACCATCAAATGAGGTGACACGAGGCATCTTGCTCAATGTCATCTGAATACAGACACCCTCTCACTCAAACCCTGATGATATAAAAATGAAGATTCCATAGAATGTTTGTACTAGAAAGAATGTAAAAAATAATGAAACATATCAACCTCATTATCTAGATGTGGAAAGTGAACCTTACAGAAATTAAATGAGGCCTAACTCAGCTGATTGAATTATCATTATTTCCAAAACAAGGTTCATTCCATTATATCCCACTCATTATCTGAGGCTGCCAAAAATTTGGTTGACATTACCAGATACTTCTCTTTGCCTCTGCTCTTGTATTTATTTTGTTGCTTTTTTCCAGGCAACTAGAGAGAATTTGCTTTTGTTGTTCATTTACTATTAAAAGATGGGAAACAGAATTATACGAAAGTAGACATATTAGTAATAAGGAAATTTGGGGGATTTTAATGGTCAAAATAGAAGAAAAAAAACCTATAGTTTCTTTAGGAGGAAGAAAACATTTAGTTAAGTCATGAAAATGATAAAAAATATGGAAAACCAAATATGAAGACAAGTACCTTTATAGAATAATGAAAATCCTTCTTTACATATATGGGGATTTATTTTGTTTAAACAAGAAGAAAAGAAAAATAAATCTTAGATTTGTAAGTTCAGGCCAAGAAATTTTACATGTTTTACGTTTAAATATTTCTTAAAAATGTGCCTTTGTATAATTTAACTTTCTATGAGTAAGATATATTTTTACCTGTAAGCTGGCTCAGGTTTTGTTTCAATAAATCCCAGAAATATCTAGGTACCATATTATGGGAGAATAATTCTACCTGTGAGTTAAAGATGAAAAGGAGTTGGCCTTTTTCATATCTCAAATATCTCTAGTACAAAATCTGAGAAAATACTTGAAATGACATTTCTATTCACCCTTTGTGCTTCTGGTAGAAGCAAAATAAAGGGTGCCAATTACAAAGTGGCAGTCTCTATTAGAAAGAACTAGGGTGACACCATCAAGGCATTTTTCACAGGCCACCAACCATACACTTTTGCTCGTGATCAACTGAGACTGAATTTAAACTAGTGACCTAAAAGTTGAAAAGCTTCCATCAAATTACTCTTCCAAAGACTTGTAATAACAGAATGCATTAGAGGTACTTCTGGCTACATCCTCTCTTTTTCACACACGGCACTACCCACTGCTGACTCATAGCTCAATTTAGAAAGACAAGATTTGTGGGGAAATATATTTTCGAAGCTAACAGCGGACTGACTTCAAAATAATCTGTTTTGACTGAGATCAAAGTGGTTTCTTTTCAGAGAATAATCCTTGTTCACCCCCCACTTCCTTTCCCTTTGTAGGTATTTTCCTTTCATTCTATCTAAAAGTTGTTTGGGAGGCTGTGATTTTCCTCAGCCTGTTAAGGCTGTTTTGCCTGGCTGCTGTATTGATGGCATTTAGTGGAGGAAAATGTTACCCAGAACTCTTAATTTTCGAACTTATGCTGATCAGGGTTAGTATTAGGTGGGGTTTTTCCTTCCAGATTTGGTCAGATCTTGCTCTTAAGCATGTTCCTCCTTTGTAATTCTGATCTGCCAGTGAAGCCTGTAAGACTGGTGTGCTGGAGCCAGAGCGGGCTCTGAGATCGTGACAGCAAGTTGTGTGCATTTCTCCCCAGCTTCGTGTTGAGTTGTGTCACGTTGATAGCTTGCAATTGGCCATGGTGGGTGTATTTATGCCACAGAAATTAGCAAATGCAACAAATCAGTACCCTCCAGTCCAGAGCCAGTTGTTAAACTTTTACCATAATACCCCTCTATATGGAGCCAATTTCCTCCAAGATTTAAATCACTAAAATGTGTTGACTCCAACAGCTTCCTGCATCTTTGTCCCTTGAAATTTTGATCTACTTTCATCACTCTAAAGATGAGCCAGTGCTACCAAATAGGACTATGTATTATACCCAAATACAATAAGTCTCAGCTTTTTATTTATCTTTACAAGAGCATTGTTTCCATCCAAGTTACCCTTATAATTTATGGCTCACATTCTCTTTGAGTGTTTGACTCAGCCCTATTACCATTAGAATAATCCTTCTTTCTTACATACAGAATCTTCTTATACCATCACCATCATTCTCATACTCATATGATAATAATAGTTATATAATAACACTTAAGTGTAACTTAATGGGGCAGGCACTATTTAAGTTGTTTCCTTATCGTCTCGGTAAGGACAGCTAGGTTTATATTATGCACACACACACTCAAAATTTCAACAATTTATAACTGAAAAGTTTATTTCCTGTTATGTCCATCATGAATCAGTTCCAGCTCTGTTCATCATTTTCACTCAACTTCAGCCTTTATCTGTGGCAATGTTGTTCTTTTGACAGAGTGAAAAAAGAGGCACAGTAAACCATATGCCCTCTCATAATGTTTCTCCCAGAAGTGACATAGGACCCTTCTGCCCACATTTCATCCACCAAACCAAGTCACAAGGCTGCTAGTGGGTTAATCATGTGTAATCCTTCCACTAGAGGCAGACACTAATTACATGGTTAAGTCTGATGTCAAGAGCCATGACTGCCTTTCGTACAGCTTTTGCTTTCCAAGTTACTGCAAACAGCAGTTTTGCTAACTGCTGCCTAACATGATTTCCCATCCTTACAGCATCCAATAACAGTTTCCTCACTACCTTCCTCTCTCTTGATGTCACTGCTATTTATTTTTTGGGTGTTTGTTATGGCACACTCCACTTTTAAGTACTAAATTGTGAATCAGTTAAAATAGCTAGGTTTTTGTTGCCAAATTTCACATTCTATGCCCATCACTAGTTGGCAGTGACTGTTACAAGGTACAACTCAGACTGATGAAACAGCCTCTGTCTAGAATTTTACTGATCTCTTGATTGAGGGCAATGCTTGCTGTGGAAAACAGAACACAACACAACAGAATAAAAAACAAAACCTAGTTATTTGCTGTTACCCTGGAGTGATGCATGTAATATCTATCTATATATTTTCTCCCCATAGCCAAAGAAATTTTGGCTATACTTCTGAGTTAATAGGTCAAGAATGTATAATCTTCACATAGGCAAATAATTCCACAAGTTCATGGTAAAATTCAGTGAGTCAGGGATGTCTTATTTTCCCTATGAAGGGACTGCCAATATTTTCAAAATATTTATTTTGAATACTAAAATATATAAACAAATATGTATACTTTAACACGCATGTTTTCCCATTTAATTCTTATAAAAACCCAAAGCAATTGGATCTATTGTTATTATCATCATAACTTTACAAATGCAGAAACTGAGCCACAAAAAGTAAACGGCTCTTTTTTCAAGCTCATTGTGCTAAGAAGCTGTAAAGATAGGACAAAATCCTAAGAATTATGGTTAAACATTTATGTGCTTACCCACTGTGCCTACGTACTTGAAGTATCCCTGCGAGTTCTCCATTTTCTGTTCTTTATCCTACTCAAGCTGTTAGGGGACAGGTACTCTTTCCACACTGAGGCCACTTTATGGTTTGGCTGATAACCATTGTTCAACATTCAGAAGTCTCCATCTATTAATCACCCTCACCCCTACCCCGACTGCAGAATATTGCCTATTTCACTTTCTGGACAAAGAGAAAATATATATGCTCCTTAAAATCAGCTTACTGATAAACAGTCTTTTTAGAAATAGTTGATCTGTGCATATTTCATATAGTCCATTCTTAAAGATGGAAGGTTAAAAGTTTATTGTCCAAATACCAAATCCTGTGCACGTCTATTGTTTTAAATAACAAACTAAAACATACATTTAAAGAATTTTGGTTGGGGCCTCCCTGGTGACGCAGTGGTTGAGAGTCCGCCTGCCGATGCAGGGGACATGGGTTCGTGCCCTGGTCTGAGAGGATCCCACATGCCGTGGAGCGGCTAGGCCTGTGAGCCATGGCCACTGAGCCTGTGTGTCCGGAGCCTGTGCTCCACAACGGGAGAGGCCACAACAGTGAGAGGCCCGCGTACCGCAAAGAGAAAATAAATAAAAAATTTTGGTTGATTCAGTAGAATTTGACAAATCAGAATGTTTTATAAGTTCTCTTAATTCAACTTATTAATTGTCCTTGTTTTCTACCATAATATTTCTCAATAATTTATTTGCTTTTATTTTTAAGTTTTTGCTTATAACTTGTGATAACAGTATTGAAAGTCAGTTACCTTAACCTGCTAAAAAAGTTATATCTCTTCAACATATGTATAATGCATCATGTCATTTGGTCATGTTGGAGAGGAAGAAATTTCCTTTTACCATTCCAGTTCCTTCTGGCTGGTCTGAGAATTAAATTGACATGAGACAGATTAATGGGAGAGAATCAAAAAAAAAAATTTAATAACACTTATACATGGAAGAGACCCAGGAAAACTGAGTAACTCACCAAAATAGCTGAAACCCTCATCTTAAATACCATCTTCAACTAATGACAAAAGAAAATGTTGGGGATAGTGGTTTGAGACTTCAGAGAGGAGGAAGGCTATACACATGGATATGGAAGAGCAAATATTTGGTAAATAAATGTTGGCTGGATGAGTCAGAGACAATGGGACACAGAGACGAATTTTAACAGACTTTGCTATGTTCGTCCCTGTCTACACACCTAGTTCATACTGTAGTTATTGATGGGGGTAGCTTCCATCCTGGAACAGGTCCTCTATCTACATTCTTTTAGGCAGAGGGAAGGTCAAAGGCTCTTCCTGAGTTTTTTGGGTCTTAAAAGTAATCAAACTAAATTAATACTCATGCCAATGAGACACAATCTGGAGTGACAAATTTTGCTCCCCTATAGCCATCATTGACCCTAATAAATAGACCAATATTATTAGATATTATTATCTTCATTATCTGGCAAATGAGGAAACTGCACCTCAGAAACAGCAAGATTTGTGAGCCAGAGTAGTTTTTTTCTGTTTTAGCTCTATCTACTATATCACAATATTGTGGGTTAGGCTATAGAAAAACTATTAAATTTTATTCTTTTCCCATGTTTTAGGGGGTGGATATGTTTTATATTACATTAGTTCTGTGTTTTCTGAAGGTTAATTTTATGGTGTTATATGAGGGTAAAAAATACTAAAGGTTGAGAGAAGATATGATTTAATATAATGGTCTCAGGAAGAAGTAGTTAAAGGAAAAAGTAATTGACTGTTATTATCCTTTCTAACATAGAGGATATAGAATAGAATTTAGATTATAACCTGGATAAAGCACATTTGAGGAAAAAAAAATTAAATTCCTAGATTCTACTTCAAAGAATTCTTGGTTCTTGGTAGAATACTCTCCAAGGGTAGGTAGGAGATACCCCAACAGTCTTGGAAAACTTCACCATAGAAATAGATGAGGGTAAATTTTTTGGTGCTCCAGTGTTTAGTAACTCAGTGTTTCTCTTAGTCTTAGACTAAGAGAAGAAAATCCATAAGAAAGAAAGGGAGATTGACATCCAGTTCTCTAATTGAATGGCTGATTAGACTTGAGCCAGTGCATTTACAAGGGAAAGGGCATTGGAAGGAGATGTCACGATGGAGTGGGCAGTCAGCAAGAGGGCATGAACTGCTCCCTTGAAGACTTTTTCCAGTGTTGTAGGTGAGATGGATCCTGCCTAGGTCCGCAGATGTCAGAGTTGAGGCTTTTAAGTATAAATAAAAACTAAGGGGGCTGCAGCATGTGGAGAAAAAAGCCATGTACACCAAGATATACAGCAAGAAGCCACCAACTGTGCGTTCTGTAGAAGATACGGAAGAATTTCTCAAGGTATGACCAATTCCTAAGATGGCTGCTTGGGGCCGTGTCCCTTAACAGTGGAGTCTGTTGGCACCAGTCCACAATAATTTGGTGCAATCCAATACAGGCGATTCTTTTATTTCCTTCTCTAACCTTTCTATTCCCTCATCAGAGTGATATTGAAAGGAAGAAAAATTAATGAGTGAGAAGATCACATTCTCCTCACTCCAAGTCCCCAGAAACATAATTTGTTTTAAAATAAAGAGGAATGCATCATACAAATAAAAATGAGACAGTTTTGCTAAGTAAGAGTTATAGATTTAATTGAGACATTATTGATGAAGTCAGCTACACACCAAAAACGGAGGTGATCAATGCAATAGCCTGATAGCATCCTGGAAGAAATAAAACCAGTTAATTTGTTACCCAAAAGTTGAGATTCCTTATTTGATCTGAGTATAAGGATTATGCACGTCTTAACTTTTGCACCTACAATGAAAGAACAGGGAAAAAAAATATTTAGGAGATATCATGGAGGTGCAAATCTGTAGCATTTGGCATTTAAAGCAATCAACTCTGGACCTGCCTCATTCCATTCCTAGGTTCCTAGTTGTGATACTCTCCTGCATTACTAGTTGAGCAAAATGATAAAGTGTATTATTTTCAAGGCCTTGACATTGCTTCTAACATGGCTTATTCAAGATGGAAAACCTAGTTTCCTTCATACTTCTACAAATAATCAAAATATCCATTTATCAGCAGTAAGCTTATGACTGACTATAGAGAACAAATCTTAGTTATGAACAAGTTTGAATCAAATGATCCATTCACCTGTTGCTGGTAAGGTCATACCAAAGGAAAGTTCAATTACACTTTGCAAAATGGATAACAAACATATATATGGGAATGGAGTAAAGATAAGACCCTCTTTGCACACATCGTGTTCCTGTAAGGGTGAAGGATTGGGATTAGAGGAAAATAAGTGTTGGCAATTGTTCCTTGATTTAAAATGTTTTTCTCCTTGCCCTCTTTTTTTTTGCTACCAATTCTCTATTTTATTGACACATGGACATATTTCTGAAAATGAGCAGTGGTAGAAAAATAAGTGACTTGAAGTGATGACAGTGTTTGATTTTTTCAAAAATAAAGAACAGATATAGTAGAGTACAGATTGACAGACTATAGCCTCTGGGCAAAGTGGCCTGTTTGTATGCCTGGTAAACTGAGAATGTTTTTTGTTTTTTTGGGTTTTTTTGCGGTACGCAGGCCTCTCACTGTTGTGGCCTCTCCTGTTGCGGAGCACAGGCTCCAGACGCGCAGGCTCAGCGGCCATGGCTCACGGGCTCAGCCGCTCCACGGCATGTGGGATCTTCCCGGACCGGGTCACGGCATGTGGGATCTTCCCGGACCGGGTCATGTGGGATCTTCCCTGTCCCCTGCATTGGCAGGCGGACTCTCAACCACTGCGCCACTAGGGAAGCCCCAGAATGGTTTTTATATTCTTAAAAGTTTGTTAATAAAATATAAACAAATAAAAGTGAAACAAGAAAACAAAAAAAATAAAGAATAATATGAAGAGACCACAGGTGGCCTACAAGCATTTTAATGACTTAAGGGAAAAAAAAAGGTTTCTGACCCTGGTAATACACAGTTGAGTATCATTCAAAAACAAAACAAGCAAACAAATAACAAAAAGTCCATTATGTTTAAATAAAATATAAAAAAGAAAAAAAAAGGAAAAAATATTTTGTACCCCTAAGACTTAGTGTTAGTTTAGTATATTAAATTGAAATAAAGGATCATTTATTTAAACTGTGTCAAAATTCTCTGTTATCTGCTCTGGGTCTCATATTAGCTAGTTGAAAACAGAAGCAACATTAGTTATTAAGGTATAGTTCATATATATATATATATAAGTACCTATATTAGGTCAATACATATTTATTAAATAAAATAACAAGGACTAACTTATCCTTTGGTATAATCAAAAAACAGAATTTTAAGAGCTTGGGAAACGGGGGGAGGTTGTTGTCTTTTGGGTAGGGAAGCAAAGATTAAATGAGATAGCATGTGAATTAGGTAACTCAGTACCTAAAATGAAAAAAGAAAAAGTTCTTAACTAATAGTATTTTTATTGCTATTCTCCAAGAAGAATGAACATTGCCATTTTTGTTTTTCAGTTAACTCATACTAAGGTTTAAGATTTAAGATTGTAAAAGTGAGCAAGAAGGTACTGAGCACTTGGAATAATGGATAGAAAAGTGAAATATCAAATGTGGAGGAATGGATATGTTACCAAACTTGTCACCTGCACAGGTACTGGGGGTCCTAGCCCAGCTGAGACCCCTTGTCTCGCCAGGGAGGTTCTTTTTCTGATCAGATTGGCATAGCCAATAAAGAAAACAAAGCTGAGACTGGAAGAGCACAAGCTTTATTCAATGGCCAAAGAATGGAGAAGGGGGAACTTAGTTTGCAAATCAATTTCTCAAGCCAATTTGAGCAGAGACACCATATATATTGGAGGGTCGAGGTAAAAGGTAGGGAAATGGAAAGAGTGGGAGGAATATTCATGACTTATCCAAGAACAGGGTTGTGGTTTGGACCTGGAGCTGATGCAATACTCCTTTTAAGTCCTTGTATGGGCTCTTGCAGTCATTGTCATGGCAATTGTCTACTGTCATGGTGCTGATGGGTATGTCATTTACCATGCTAATATATTACAATGAGGATATAATGAGACTCAAAGTCTACTGAAAGTCAAGTCTTCTACCATTTGGGGCCTGGCTGGTTCTAAGCAGTTCTTATTTTGCTCTTTGCAGCTTCCTCCTGAAACTTAGATAAGAGCAATTGGTTTCCATTCAAGGGAGGGGCAGGGGTATGATTCTGGGGCAACAGCTTTGGTAACAGATACAATCCAAAGAATATATTCACCTACTTTATGATTTTACTAGTTCCTCCATTGAGAAGGAATGATCACTTGTGTTTGAGAATGAAGTGAAACTTAGAAAGCCCAAGAGATAGATGGCTAAGACATCAATATTAATAATAATAGCATCAACATCTACTTTTAACTTAGTGCTACTATCAGGCAGGAACTACACCAAGCACTTGAAAGCTTCCTCATCTTTCATACTCCCAACAAAGCAGTAACTTTTCTAATGTCAAACAGAACCCTGTTGCCGAGTGGGGATTCCATCTCTTCTGATACAGAGGTTATATACTATTATTCATTATTCTATTCTGCCTTTCCTAGCGATTGAAGTTCATTTATTTCTTTCAGTTGTGCTCAGACTTACAAACAATCCCTTTAATAGCAGAGTAGATCTACCCACAAGACTAATCATTCTTTTCTTTCTAAGGTGTGCTTGATCAGCCTTGATTTTATTTTCTTCTCTTTGCTTCTTGATTCTTTACAAAAGTGAAGGAAAATATTATACATGTAATGTCCATTGACACTGGGAAAACTTAATTTAACCACTGCTTTAACCTTCTGGTTCCACTTATCAGTGAGCTGACTGGCTCTGGCAGCTTGAACCACTTTTCCTGGCTTCTCCTTCCTGAAGACTGCAAAGCAGGTAAAACAGCTCAGACATATATAGTAGGAAAACAGTAGAAAGTGGTGTGAAGCAGACCAAAAAGTAAGATGTTGCCACCTCTGATCATCTGAGGAAAAAAAAACATGCATTTTACTAATGAAACTACTTGGGTATAAGTGCAAGATGGTGCTTTGGTCAGCTTGCAACATGCATTTTCTTTTCATCTTTAGCCATTTTTCTCATTTTAAAAATAGTTTCAGGGGCTTCCCTGGTGGTGCAGTGGTTGAGAGTCCGCCTGCCGATGCAGGGGACGCGGGTTCGTGCCTGGGTCCGGGAGGATCCCACATGCCGCGGAGCGGCTAGGCCCATGAGCCTGCGCGTCCGGAGCCTGTACTCTGCAACGGAAGAGGCCACAACAGTGAGAGGCCCATGTACCGCAAAAAAAGAAAAAAAAAAAGTTTCAAAAAGCTGTAGAATTTAAACTATATGCTTCAAAGAATTAGTATTTTTCATCCTGAAGGAAAATTCGTGCTGCCTTGATCTCACTACAGAATTGATCCATTTCCAGAACAGTATGAATGAAATGCAAGCCATCCCTCTGCATTAACAGGTCCTGTAACAGGTGCTAATTTGTTTTTCTGATATCTTTGAAACGTTCTAGAAGTTTTGAGAGTTTTTTTCTTCTTTTTTTCCTTTTATTTATTGATGAATATGTCTTGTAAAATAGGATATATTTTTCCCTTGAAGATGATGCAGGAGTTTATGATTCATGAATGTTTTGCAGCCGAATGTGCATGAATCATAAGCCCTGTGCTGTAGATTTTGCAGTGTCATTTATATTATGGGGATCACTTTGGATACACTTTCTGGAGATTTGCTCTTCTGTCATCTAAGAAGCTTTTCTTTGAACATTGATGTGTTACTATATAGATTAACACTGGAGATGGTACTGAAAGATGGCTATTTCCCATTCAATTTCATAATATATGACTTATTCTATTTAGTAGGTTGCCCTGATTTTCCTAAGTGTGAGGAATAAAAAGCTCATTCATTTTCCCCTATATTTTTATTTCGTATAGTAGAAAATACATTTTTTTCATCTTTCCTTGTACTAGATTTCAGATGGGTCTTTCATCATTAACATTATCTCAAAAGAATAATGTCATAGAAGTTGAAATACTTTGAACACTGATATTGGTTACCTGATTCCAAAGTATAATTTATAGTTTATATGGAGGATAGCATACATAAATAGATAGGAAATAGTTAATATATATTTTAGAGAGAGAGAGAGATGTCTCAATGCCAAGCAACCACTGTTTGCAAAAATTAAATCTGATTTCTAGTGTAAATTTTTCTCTTTTAAAGCAGATGTTCTGATATGTTTAAGTTTCAAAAAAAAGTTTGATGTCCTTGACACTAAGGTATGTCTATTATCTAGGGATGATTTTTCATCTCTAGGCATTCAAAGCTGCCAAAAGTGAGGAAAATGCATTTTTTATGTATTTTCTATTCACATATGTATCTTCCTCTTCCCAAGGCATAACGTAGCCTCGTATAAATCTTCCATAGACAACAATATGCTCATAGGCATGAAGCCAGAGAAGTGTCAGAAGGAGAATCCTAGGTCTGATATATTTAAATAGCTATTTTCTAAATCATTTTTTCTTTGATCCTTCCTTGCTTAAGAAAGAAATAAACCTGATAAAAAAAAATGTGAGATTTTGCTCCAGAAGAGATTAGGTTATGACTTAAATTTATATTTTCAGTGGAGTTAGACTTTACTTCTTTCTCTGACCTACACTCTAACAGGAAGTAGGATACATAGGAAACGGGTAAAAATTATCTTATTTTCTGCTCAAAGAGGACTGGTATCTTATAAAACTTGTTATGGTGCAAGAAATAAATTCATATTCTCAAGTTCTTTTGAAAGTAATTAAGTACCTAAAATAAATTAATAAGATGAAATAGTCTTTTCTGATATCACTGAGCTTCATTAAGCAGAGGTGCTGCGGATGGTGGGACAGGTGGACGCAGGTGATGATCTGTGGTTTGTATTCAGCCTGGAGGCAAAGATTCACGGGCAAGGAGAACAGCTTTATTTTGGCACCTCTCCTGCTCCGTATTTTCATCAAACACTTGGATGAAGACTTTTACAGCCTTTCATCACCCCATCTACCAACCTCTTTGCACCTGTATTCATATGTTTTGTTTTTAATCCTGTAATTAAAAATGAACACTCCTTCTTCCTATCTAAACCGTTTCCTTCACTTGCATCCTATATCAATGCTTCTAAAGCCTCTGTAATGACAGATGCATTTAAATAAATTATTTAAAAAATGAAAAAAATACAAGTAGCAAAGAATACAGCCCTTTTTTTTTTTTTAAATTAGATTCAACAGATAGTAAATCACCTGGGCAAATCACTTAAAATTTTTCTAAACTACTCTAAATTTTACTCTGGAGAAATTTATTCTACCTTTTTTGTATCATCATGATCCCCAGTAAGCACTTCGCAGAATGACACTGCTCCATAGACCATCCTTTGAGTAGAACTGGTTACAGTTTGCAAGGCCCAGTGCAAAATAAAAACACAGCACCTTTTAAGTGTGTGTCCTTTGTGCTGACCTGAAAGCACTCCACTAGATCATGTCCATTGCTCAAGGATATTGCTCAAGAATCATCCTTTTACCTTGCTGCATGTAAGAGTCTCTTACTCTATCTGATCATTTTCACTAACATGAAAATCTGATACAGTAACTCCCAATTAAAGACAAAGCAACAACAAAAAATGTCCTTGATAAACCACTCTAGCCACTTACCCATTTCTGTGTTTCCCTTCCCTGCAGAAACTTCTCAAATATGGTATCCATACTTGCCTGGAGAAAGTCATCATCATTTTCTCTCTATTCTTTCTTGACCCCATTATAATCAGAATTTTAATAACACCAATCCATTGATATGGCTCTTTTTGTGGTCTCAATGCTCATTCCATTGTCAAATCAATTCCTCATCTTACTCTATCCATCAATAAGATGTGATAGAGTTAATAATTCCTTTCTTATTTAAAAACTTATTTATTTGACGTCCAGTACACCAGTCTCCTGGGATTTTTCCCCACCTTCCCTGGCTGCTGTATCCCAGTCTATTCTGATGGTTCCTCTTCATTACCCTGACTCTTAAAAGTTAACATGCCTCAGGGCTCAAACTTCTAACCTCCTCTTTTCCTGTTTATAGTCACACCTAAGTTTATCTCATCTGTTCTAACGGGCTTAAATTGTTATATGCTCATAAATTCTAATTCATATCTCCAGCTTAGCTCACTAAAACTCTAGACCCATGTCCAACTATAAGATATATATATATTAGATATTAAATAAGATATTAAATATATATATATATATATTAGATATTAAATAAGAATCTCTCTTAGGTTGAGTTTCCAGAGAAGCAGACTTTGAGATAAAGATTCAGTTGTAGGATGTTTATTGGTTTGGAATTAACTCCTGTGGAAAGGAGAGGAAGAAAGCAGAATTAGGTTTAGGGAGAAGTTGAGCTTCAATGCAGTCCCAATAAAGACTTCCACTGACCCCCCTGGAAAGCCTAGAGCTGATATTGGCCTTTATATAAAAGTAGGCCTTTTATATACTTGCATTAGTCAAATACAGGTTGCCTCAGAAAGCAATCTGACCTTGGGCAAGGAAGCTCTCTTCAGAAAAGGCATTGTTGGAAAAGAATATAAAAAAAGAATGTGTGTGTATATATATGTATGTGTGTGTATCTATATATCTGAATCACTTTGCTGTACCGCAGAAATTAACACAACATTGTAAATCAACTATACTTCAATTAAATAAAAGAAGAAGAAGAAAAGGTATTCTCTGAATAGTACCAACAACTGAAGCTTCTCAGTAGGCAACATTTCCAACATATAGGGGAATAATTTCTTTTTTCTTTGAAGGGAGATTTGAGAGGCATATCATACTGTTATCACAGCATCTCAAAATTAATGTATTCTCTACTCAACACCTGGTTCTTCCCCTAATTCCAAGAAAACAACTGGTCCTCTTTCATTTTTCCTTCTCAGTAAATTGCAACCTCAGTTTTCCAAAATCGCAAGCCAAAACCCTTCAAGTCATCTCTGACTTTTCTCTTTCTCCATAGCCCTCTCTTATTTCCAGTCAATCCCAAAATATCTCCAGAGTTCTGTTTGTTTTCACTCTTACCGCTTTCTTCCTGATACTAGCCACCATCAACTTATGCCTAGATTATTGCAATTGATTTCTACTGGACTTTAATCTCACCCCTCTCTGGTCTATTACTCACATAACAGAGTAATTGTTTGAAAAATTACCTAAAATAGCTTCACTTCTTTGTGAACATCATCCAATGGATTCCCAAATGACCCAGGATAAAAGATGATGTCCCTGTGACACCTACCTGACCTGATTTCCTAGTTCTCATCCTCTCAGCAATTCTGTTCCGGTCTCATTGACCTCCTTGCACACTGCCTGACTCCTGCCTCAGGGCCCATTCACTTACTGTTTCCACTGTCTGAAGTTCTCTTTTCCCAGACATTCACATTCTTCCCTTCCTGTATGTTTCCGCTTGATTCTCCCTTAGCAAAATGGTCTTACTTGGGCACCTTACAGAAAATAACAATAACCGTCTCACTGTGCTTCATATCCACTTTACCCCATTTGCTTTCACTCTGCGTGCACTCTTACTTATTTATTATGTCTACTGTGCCAAATATTATATTAGGTCCACAGTGACAGACTCTGTTTTATTCACTGTTGTATCCTCAGTAACTAGAACAGTGCTTGGAATATATACTATGTAATCAGTGAAAGTCTGTGGAATGTCAGGTGGATCTGATTTCAAGAAAGACTCTTAGAACCAAGGTTTCAGACAAGTGTCATCAGTCTCTGGCAGTTTTGCCCCTCTTTGTATTGCTTAACTCTGTGTAGACTTTATTTTCAGGCAGTCTATAATTAGGGCATAGAGATGATAAAATAACATTCTTTTTCTTTTTTCATCTTATTCTTGATTAAATCTGAAATGAGGACTGGGGGTAATGGAGCCTCAAGATGAGGTAAAGGGGAATAAATGGATAAAGAGTTTTCTGAAAGAAAAGATACTGAAGTAATGAAATGCAATATACATCCCCTAGAAATTCCAAAAACATTAAAACATAATTTAAAAAAAACCTGCTTGAATATATTTAGAAATGGAAGGACAAATTTCATAAAGATTCATTTTAGCATTTCCTCCAGAGATTTTTTTTCTGGTTCCAATAATTTTATGCCTTTATGATTGGTTTACTGCTATGCTTTTCTAAACAAAGATGTGAGTGGCAGAGTAATGCAGAGTTAACCAGCCCAAGATTTTATGGCTGCCAAAACTGAGAAACCCTGGCTTAGAGGAATATGGTCACCAAAGCAATAAAGTAGAATATGAGATCTTTATCTTTAATGGAATTTTATGGACAACCATAAAGCCATTGAGTGCAGTAATAAAGCCATATTTTGCAGAGCTGGGCAAGAGACATTTCAAATTGATCTTTTTTCCCCTATTTACAGCTATATTTCTAATCTTTACTCTTATTTCTATCATGTCTTTTCTTAAAGCCATGGAGGACTTTCTAGTTTTCTAGGTAACAGTCAGTTGATACTCCTTGGTCTCTTTTAATCGTATTTTATAGAAATGGTGAAGATAGTTTATAACTTTAGTAGAAAATGAGTTTCATTTACTTCATGCCAGAAGACTCTTGTATGATCCAAAGAAAAGTCTGCAATTTCTAAACCTTCTTGATAAAAAGAGGGTTTTTTTGTTTCTTATTTTTGGTTTTTCTTTTTAATTAACCAGAAGTAAACCATTCTGCTCTTCCTAAGAGTTAAATAAAAATGGACTAATTTGAAATCTGGGCTTGAACATGGAATACTTGCTTGGGTAACTATTTGAAAGCTACTGGTATTTTAATAGCAGTGATCAGTATTACCTTTAGTAACTTGGCAATAAATGATCCTCTGTGCTGTTTCTTAAATAAACCTCAGTTTATTGCATGCCTTGAAGCTGTTTATTTCTTCACATATTAACAGCTATTGTTGATTAAGGCTTAAGTATGTAAATGCTGTTATTTTCCTGAGATACTGATAAATAGAAAGGAACAAAAACAGTGTTCCTGAGATATACTCAATAAACAGCTAATAGGTGTCAGTTTTCTAGGAGAAACAACAGGAGATCCAATTGATGTTGAGAAGTGCCTGTGGTGATTCTATGCTTAACTACCAGGAATTGGTTGATTTGGAGCTAAGAAAACAATTTATTTTAGGTTAAAAAAAAAGTATTTGTATTAGAATAGTTACTTAAGAAAACTGAAGAATTCAATATCTCCTGTTCTAGTTTTGAATACTTTATATTTCACATGGATTCACAAAATCCCATAACAGTTTTAAAAAGGAAAGAAAAAGTCTTCATTTCTGCAGTCTTCTCCACTTACACACCTGCCTCACTCACGCAAAAGAAAAAAAGTTAAAATAAAAATTCCAGATTAAGAAGCATCTTTCAGAGATAGAGGCAGAATTATTTAATAATAAAAGTAGGCTTTGCAACAGACTTATTCCCTACAACCTATCCCCAAATAAAAGTAGTTCAGTTTTGATTTTGATAAACTAATGGTTAGACAGAGCAGCAAAATTTGATTGCCACTACAATTCTCCTAGCTTAACCAGCATGTGCTGGGTGATTTTGAATATAAGTCGCCTTTGTGAATCAAAAAGAAAAATTCAGAGGTGTGCTAAAAACAGCAAGTGGAAATGCCCCAGATGTTTATGCTTCCTTTTCCCTTGTTTAGTTTTATTTTACAATTAATATGTATATATTCATAAATGCAATCATATCCATACATTATATTAGTTCTTTTTATGGCAGCTTTCTTTTATATTTTCTATTTTTGCTTTACTTTCCATTCTGTGTCTCCTTTCCCCCAGTTAGCTCTCCGGCACTTCCTCATCATATAAATCATTTTAACTGGTATGTTTCGATATTTTTCCATCATATCATGGTCATATATAATTATATAAAGCACAAATGTGTGTATGCATATGTTTACATATTCACACATAAACTACATACATAATACACATATATGTGTTTTCCCATTGTCATAAATATGTGTATATTTATTTTACGTTAAGTTTTCTTTTAAAATAATATACACTTACAGAAAAAAATGTAAGAATGGTACAAAAACATTTGAGACTAAGTTATCAGCATGATGTCTTATGACCACCAAACACAATTTCTAATTTCTATGAAAAGCATAGTCCCTTATATATAACCACAACAGAACCGTTAAAATTAGGAAGTAACTTTGATACCTTACTACAATCTAACCCTCTGACTCCATTCAACTTTTGCCAGTGGCCCTGATAATGTCCTTTATAGCAAAGTGACCCAATCCAGGATCACAGGTGACCTTTAGTTGCCATGCCTCTTCACTCTCCTTAATCTGAAACAATCCTTCCTTGATGCTTTTGAAGATTGCAGTACACTTATTTTGTACAGCTTCCCTCAGTTTGGGTTCATTGATGCTTCTCATGAATAGGTTTAAGTTATGAATTTTTTTGGTAAGAATATCACCAAGAAGAGATGCTGCATCCATCTCACTGAATCCTATAAAAAATATAGTTTACGTGTGTCCCATTACTGGTAATGTTACTCTTGAAAACTTGATCAAAGTTGCATCCGCCTTAAAGTATGTTGATGACTTACCTTAAGATTATATAAATGTTCTTTCCTCATTCATTTTCACCCATTATTTTAAAAAAACATTTATGTTCTTTAGCTGAATTATTTTTACAGTTGTTGGCAAATTATGATTTTATAATACCATGATGTCTTCTACATTTATGAGTTGGCATTCTACTATATACAAAAGCTTTCTTTTCCCCGCATGTATTTATTAATTTATTTATTGATATAAATATGAACTCATAGATTTCTGTTTTATTCGAGGAGTATAATCATTACTGTAATTATTTATTTTGGTGCTCAAATTATTCCGGAGTTAGTCTTGATGAGCCCATTTAAGCAGGTTCTTGTGTTCTTTTAACATATCCACATCATTCTTTGAGCACTTAGCTATTTTCTAGCACAGCAAGATGTTCCAGACTCATTTTATACTTTTCTTATACCAGTACTGGATTTAACCATTTCTCTAAAAAGCTCTGGTTCCTTTAAGTGGGAAATAGCATTTATAAAGTAAGTACTGGGTGCACAGAATATTCTATGAGTTGTTATTGGGTATCTCTGCTTCCAGGCCCCACTCAATGGACAGAGCAAGGCAATATATGTATGTATATAAGACTGCATGTATGTATATGTTCAAAAGATATATATACATGAATGTGTGTGTGTATATATATATATATATGTATGCACACACAAGTATGTGTGATATATGCACCATACTCATTTGCATCTATGTTAATTTTATATTTACTATATGTGTATTTATATGCATATACATATATACATGTTATATGTAATATTATGTATTATAAATTTTATAGATTATAAAAATATATATATATATCCATTAGTTCACACTAATAACTGAAAATGGGAAGCCTGGCTCTTATTACCTTCAGTACATTACTTACTGAATGTAACCAGTCTTCTGTTTCTGACCCTCATTCTGATGCTCCCCTCACCCTTTCACGTTCTGACATCACCTGCCTGCCATTCCTCTCCTTCCAACAATTCTCATCCTGCTTGGATTCTGAAATCCTGTACAGGGCCATGCAAACACCCTCCTTCCTGAGTTCAAGCTTCAACACTTCACACCATCACTTCACAAGACCTGCAGCTGCCACCATTCACTGAACTGTTGCCTTCTTCATTCCACTTATGTTGACATCCCACTGTAGACTGATGTCCCACTGTGTCCTTCTTGTGTTTACAGCACCATAACCCTACAACACAGTCCCCCACAACAGGCCATGCAAATGCTCTAATAACCCTCTTTGGGTTTTGCAACCACACCGGGCCACCACTCCCACACTGACCCTCTCACAGAAGCACTGCTAATTTCCCTTGGGCTCTGACATCCCCTTCCAGCTGTTTGAATGCCTTCCTTTGCCCCACTTGGGTTTGCCCCAAGCCTATACCAGGCTGCTGTGACAACCCTTTAACAAGAAATATTCCTTTTGCTCTATTTAACTTCCAACACCCCACTCAATCTCTGACTCCGCATGTCGGTCACTGCCAACAATGTTTTGATGTTCTCAGGTGACAGCTTTTCTACTTGTCTTGTTAAATTTATTCCTAAGTATTTTATTTTATTTTTAATTTTATTAAGTAGAATTTTTCCCTTAATTTCATTGTTGATTGTTTATCATTGGTGTATAGAAATACTGCAGATTTTTTTAATTGATCTTGTATCCTACATCCTTACTGAACTCATTTATTAGTCTAATAGTTGTTTTAGTTATAGGATTATCTATTTAAAAGATCCAGTCATCTGCAAATGGAGATAGTTGTGCTTCTTCCTTTATGGATGACTTTTATTTCTTTTTCTCTCCTAATTATTCTAGCTAGTACTTTCAGTACTTTGTTATATAAAAGTTTTGAGTAGAAATCTGTCTTATTACTGATTGTACGGGGAAAGCTTTTAGTCTTTCAACATTGATGCTAGTTGGTAGTTTTCTGTAGTTGTCCTTTATCAGGTTGAGGAAGTTCCCATATATCCCTAGTTTATTAAGTGTTTTTATCACAAAAAGGTATAGGATTTTGTCATACTTTCTCTGATTCTTCTGATATGATAATTTTTTCTTTATTTTATCTGTGTATTACATTAGTTGGTTTTCTTATGTTGAAACAACTTTGTATACCTGTGATAAATCCTATTTGGCCATTGTGTATAATCATTTTTATGTATTGCTGAATTTGAATTGCTAGTATTTTGTTAACAGTTTTTACTTCTGTTTTCATCAGCTACACTGATCTGTGGCATTCTTTTCTTCGGGTACCTCTGTTTGGTTTTGGTATCAGGGTAATATAAACTTTATATAATTAGAAAGTGTTTCCTCTGTTATATTTTGGAAGAGATTGTGAAGATTGTGTGACTTCTTTAGATGATTGGTAGAATTTACTAATAAAGTCAGTTGGGCCTGGTCTTTTCTTTATGGGAAGTGGCCTTTTTTTTTTTTCTTAAATTACTAATCCAATCTTTTTACTTGTTTTTAGGTCTATTCAGATTTCCTTTATCATCTTGAATCAGTTTTGGTAATTGTGTATTTCTAGGAGTTTGTTCATTTCATCTAAGTTATTTAATATGCTGGTAAAATTTTTCATAACATTCCCTTATAATCTGTTTTATTGCTCTAAAGTCAGTAGTGATGCCCCCTCTTCCATTACTGTTATTAGTAATTTGAGTCTTCTCTCTTTTTTCTTAATCAATCTAACTAGAGGCTTGTCAATTTTGATCTTTTCAAAATACCAACTTTTGATTCCATTGATTTTTTTCTGTCATTTTCCTACTTTTATTTCATTAACTGCCACTCTAGTTTTTATGATTTCTTGTCCTCTGCTTGCTTTAGTTTTATTTTGCTCTCTTTTTTCACTGTCTTAAGATGAAAAGTTATTGATTTGAGAACTTTTCCCTTTTTAGATACAGATGTTTATAACTCTAAAATTTTCTCTAAGAACTGCCATTGCTTAAGTTTTAGTGTGGTTGTCTTTTTTTTTTTCCTCATTTGTTTAGAAATGTTTTCTAATTTTCTTTGTATTTTCTATTTTACCCACTGGATATTTAGGAGTCCCTTGTTTAATTTTCACATATTTGTGAATTTTGAAATTTTCTTTGTGTTATTGATTTCTAATTTCATTCCATTGTGGACAGAAAGAAATGTCAGGCTTCTCAGATGCTGGGCTTCTGCAACATGGAGCTGGAGTTGGCCAGTACCTCTAGGGCAGACACCATAATCTTAGGCTGGATCTCTGGGGGAGAAGGAGTCCTAGGATCCTGGCTGCGTCTCCAAGAAGTAGAGCTCCCATGATGCAGTGCTGGCTGGGGGTTGCAAAGAAACAGCTTATTGCTCAAATGCCACAGACTTGTCCTTCTGACTGAGATTTAATAGATTTTCTTAAAGCAGTGTTTCTCCAGATACTGTATACTTTTAGAACAATTTACAGAAACTTTAATTTTTACAACTAATTTTTTTTAGTAGTTAGAGTTTTCTTAGTGGAATAGGGTCCACAGAGCTCCTCATTCTGTCATTCCAGAAATGTCACCATTGTGTACTCCATTCTCACTCATTTTTTAATGAAAATATCAACTGCAGAAATATATTAAGAGGATAATCTTGACAATGTATTTATGGGTTTAGAATAATGCATATTAGATATTGTTTTTTATGAATCATGGATTCCACTGAATTTGTCCTTTTTAGCTCCAAGTGTTGATGACTGATTTTTTCATCATTTTCTTATGCCCCAGCCCCAAGCCTGTCCTTGATCCTCCATGATCAATTGATTAATTAACAAAGATCGAACATTCTGATACATTTTCAAACATTTACTGGAGATTTATTTTGCTATTTAGTAAGACGTAAACTGGATGAGAGAGAGAACAAGCAGTGCTAAAGTCGCCATGCAATATTGTAGATGACACATTTTGTAGGTAAGACAACGAAAAAAATGAATCTTCAGGTAGTTAGGGAGAAATTTTTTACCTGTTTGCTGATATGGTAGCATATCATGTGTCCTACGTTGTCCAGTCATCCATAAGAATGAATCCTACTGATACCTGAAGGGTATGCTCTTTGAAAAACAACACTTTACAGATTTTTTTCTGAATTGTATTATGTATTTTTCATCTTTCTAAATATTAACATTAATAGTAAGTATTTATTAAGTATATGCTATGCACTAAGCTGCATTCTAGATGTGGGCTATTTCATTTAACCATCACAGCAGCCCTGAGTTAGATGCCATTTTATTTGAATATCGTACATGGAGTCACTGGGACATAAACAGGTTTAGTGACTTGCCCAAAATTATGTAGCTAATAAGTGACAGATTTCATTCCTAATTTTTTCTACTCCAAATCCCAACATCTTAGCTACAACTTAAATTAATTCCTTAAGCAATACTTTTTATTTGAATAGAATTTTCTAAACATTTTATTGCTTCATTTGATTCTATATCAACTATATAGAATATATATTTCAAGTGTTATTAATTCCTATTATATTTTATGGTTGAGAATATAGGTCCAATGACACACCCCAGTTCAGGTAGTTAAAAGTGAGATAATTAGAACTAGACCCTTAATCTTGTGATTACTGGCTCTGGTTTATTTTTAGAAGTGTATGCTTAACCAAAGTATACTAAACATTATTTAACTCTCAGTATTTATGTCATAAATGATAAGAATTTTCTCAAAGGTGGCGACTGTATTGAATAACTTATCCCTGATTCCTAGCATTAAATATTTTGTTTATAATAGTTGCCCAAAACATTTTTTTTTTGCCTTACTGAACTCAGGATACTGTGACTAGTTCCTAAATTAGATTCCATATTTATATCAACAGATGGTACTGTGATATTTGAGGCTTAATTAACAATTAACCTCTGACCTCATGCTAATTTATCATATCTTTTTTAAGGTAGATTTTTCTGCTTGTTCCCCTCAATACTGTCACACCATTAGCTATATGCTTGCTTCATTCAGTTTGTCTGGGTCTATTAACACTATTATTTTGAAAATAAATCTGTTTTTAACGTACTGAAGTCTGGGAAAACTAGCTAGTTAGAATTGTACGTAGGTTCTGAGGTTGGACTTGAGAAACCCTGGCACTAAAGTGCAAAAGTTTAAGTGTAGGATTTGTAGGTCTCTGGACCTTTATAAGCCTGAGAAAGACAACAACAACAAAAGCACTTCAATTTATTTAAAACTGAAAATAGCCACCTTATAGAAAGATATATTTTAGCTTTTAAAATGTTTCTGAATTGTATCTATTCAGTGTATTACCAAGTGTTGAATGTTGTAAACTAGTCAGAGCCAATGTCTTTATACAATAATTAGATTATTCTTGACTATTATGAAGTAGCTACCAATAGGTGGTGGTAAAATATGATTAGTGTTCTCTGTCACAACTTTGCTACTGCTTAGAGAAGTATGTCTCAGGCCAAATACTACGACACGTGTACCTTTTATTAGCAAGTAAGACTTTCCTTTCATGTATCTGAAAACATCTTACAATTAAGTTCACTTTAGGCAAACGGAACAGTATTTTAGCAACAGAACTCAGTTAATATTTAGTTAGTATCAGGCAATAAGAAACTCCGAATCATTAGGTGGAACTCATGGAATCAACTTTTGGGTTCTGTTCCAAAAGACAAAGGACTCCTTGGGTCCTTACACTTTGTACATACAATCCACATTATCCTTAACTTCTCATTTCAGCCCTTGTTATTCATGTGGAACATTTATTAATGTAATAAGGAAATCTTCTGGTGGTTAGAGGTAAAGATATGTGAAATACTAGTTGGCTCTAATGAAATGTTCACTAATACCCCTTTGGAATATGTTTTGACATAAGTCATTTATTCTTAAGATGTAGAATAAAAGTAACATGCACACACACATTCACCCCCCTCTCTCACCCCCCACACCTCTCTTTTCTGTCTTGAGTTTGGAAGAAATTGAAAGAGACAGACACAGAGTATGTAAGATGGATATCAAAGCAAGATATTTTTTCTAACTGTAAATATAGTTGAGTGGAGTATAATACAAAACTGGGCACTACACTTCCTACTTCCTTCATTGCACTAAATTTATCCTCCCAGGCACAGGAAGTGCAAAGGTGGACCCACACTGTAAGTACTAAGGCATATCAGTAACAAAGCAGAAAGCATATCTGACTTCATGGAGCTTACATTCTAGTAGAAGAAAATTCACAAAATACATAAATGAGTTATATAGAATTTTAGAAGGTGATAGTGCTATGAGGAAAAATACAGGAGGGAAAGTGGTGAGTGAGTACATGGGGGATTGCAATTTGATCAGTGATGATTTCACTGACGTGACATTAGCAAAGAGCTGAAGAAGATGAGAGAGGTTGAGCCACCTGATTATCTGGGGAAGGTACAAGTACAAAGACCCTGAAGTTCAGGCCTGCCTGGCGTGCTTGAGGAAGAGCAAAGATACTAGTGGGACTGGAATAAAGTAAGTGAGAAGGAAAATTGTAGAAATGAAACCATCAGGTAATTGGGAAGGTGTGGAGATAAAGCACTCTGAGTGAAATCAAGTACTGATGGCAGAATTTGAGTAGAGCAATGTCAAGAATACACTTCAAATTTTAAAGGAACATTCTAGATTCTCTATCGAGAATAGTCCATGGTGCAGGCATGTAAGAAATTATGGAAATTAGTTTAAATTTTATTTCAGTAGTCCAGACTAGGCTTGGAGTGATATTTCTGGAAATGGTGAGAAGAGGTTTCAACCTCGTATTTTGCAGCTAGAAACTACAGGATTCATTGATGATTGGATGTGGAAGGAAGACATAAGTTAACAAGGCTACTAATATATGGCTTGTGCAACTAGAAGGATTGATTTTCCATTAACCAGAATAAAAAAAATGTCAAAGGAGTAATTCAGTTTTGGACATGTTAAATTTGAAATGTCTTTTGACATGTAATTGAAGCTATTGAGTAGAGAGTTGGGTATGATTTTTAGGGAAGAGATATGGACTAAAAATATACATTTGAAGTCTTGAGCTTTTTAAATGCTGCGTAAAACTTTGAGGTTGGATGAGATTCTTAAGGGAGTGAATGTAAAAGACATCCAAAGACTAATTTTGCTGAGGAGAAGAAGACCAGGAATGGAGACCCAGAGGAACGTGTGTCCTGGAAACTAAGGGTAGAAATTGTATTAGGGAGAAGGCAGAGATCAGTTATGTCTGATCTAATGTCTATGCTACTGATAGGTCCAATGAAAAATAGGCCAACAAAGCTAAGAAACAAGCAAAAACAAGGATTGTGAATTGATCAATGGTTTTACTGATAAGTAATTTATTGGTGATGTTGAAAAGAGCAGTTTCAGTGCAGTAGTTGTGGGAGGTTTAGAAATATGGTTGAAATTATTTTAGAGAGGATGAGAAGAGAACACTTAGAAAAAGTAGAATGCAAAACTCTTTCCCCATATCTTGCCCTAGATGGGAGATCAGACAGTACATTATCAGTAATAGGAGGAAAGATGTAGTGTATAATTACAGGATTGTTTATATATACATATATATATAAAATTCGGAGTGCTTGCAGAAAATTGCTTCAATCTTCTCAGTGAAACAGTAATCAGGATCACCAGCTGAGAATAAAGATGGGGTAGGATAAGCTGGAGACCTGAGGAGAAAGTGTTAATAATCATAATCATATACGAAGAGAGAAAGTGAATGAAGTAGCCAAATATAGTATAATAAATGGACAGGATGAAAGGTCTTAAGGGATGCTCATGTAATACAGTGTCATTCTAGATTAGCTGCATTTTTAAGTTTCAGATGTGCTATATTTGCATATTATTTACTTTTTTTAAAGTAAATTGAATAAACTGACTTTTTTACATAAATGAACTTATCTCAGAAAGGAAATTTTATATCAGAATGATAAACGACAAAACACTACTTGACATAAAAATAAAAAGATTAAGTCATACTAAAATATATTCATAAACATTATTACTTTGTTAAAAGACCAATAATTTAATCCCAGGAGTGCACACACATTTTTGGAAAAACTGCTGTCCTGAATTGAAAGCTTCAGTTCCTGCTCTCAAGCAGTTTAATAACATAAATCAGAACTTGTTTGCCTAAGTGAGAAAAGAAAAGACCATCTAAATATGTTCATTTTATCTATTTTAGAATCCCTATGGGCAAGTACTTTGTCTTAACGTCCTGTGAAATGTGTAGAATCATTCTGTGTGCATAAAGTGCACTCTACCAGGTGGTATTTGGTGGTTGTGTTCATCTTTAACATGAACAGAATATTAGTTTATAAAAGATTTGTTTTCTTTTTCAAAATTCCTATTTTCCAGTCTCTAAGCACACTGCTTATTTAGATAAATCCTTTTGGGTTCCTGTTGGTGCTTCTGAAAAATGGGTGACTTGAATTTAGATGCAGTGGGTAATCTGCTTGAGCAGACTAGAAGGAAGAGTTGGTTCAATCTTTAAAGACACTCTTGTGGCCTCTCCCGTTGCGGAGCACAGGCTCCGGACGCACAGGCTCAGCAACCATGGCTCATGGGCCCAGCTGCTCTGCGGCATGTGGGATCTTTCTGGACCAGGGCACAAACCTGTGTCCCCTGCATCGGCAGGCGGACTCTCAACCACTGCGCCACCAGGGAAGCCCTTTAAAGATACTCTTTGTCAAGCAATAATAAAGGAAAAACTTGCTTTATTTTAGTTCACATGCTGTAAACATGTATCAGCAAACCAATGACTCAATTGCATTACTTGCTAGCTATCCAAAGTGAGCGTCAGTCAATCATTTAACCTGAGGTTAAATAACTCAGGTTGTTTACCTGAGGCCAAGCAAAACCTGAGCAAGTCTTCCAGGTGCTTGCTCTTCCTCAAACTCATTAGGCATGTATCCACCTCAGGACCTTTTAACTTGCTCTGCCCTCCACCTGGAGGGCCTTTCCCCACACGACTTGCTCTCTCACCTTTTACAAACGTTTGCCAATTTTTTTTAACATCTTTATTGGAGTATAATTGCTTCACAATGTTGTGTTAGTTGCTGCTGTACAACAAAATGAATCAGCTGTACGTATACATGTATCCCCATATCCCCTCCCTTTTGTGTCTCCCTCCCACCCTCCCTATTCCACCCCTCTAGGTGATCACAAAGCACCTAGCTGATCTCCCTGTGCTATGCAGCTGCTTCCCAGTAGCTATCTATTTTACATTTGGTAGTGTATATATGTCCATGCTACTCTCCTACCTCGTCCCAGCTAACCCTTCCCCCTCTCTGTGTCCTCAAGTCCATTCTCTATGTCTATGTCTTTATTCCTGTCCTGCCAAATTTTTACATTTTTCTGATAGCTTTCCTGGTAACCTCTTTGTAAGTGCAAACTCTCACCCTACCCTTCCATATGTCCTTCCTGAATTGTTTTATATTTTTGTAGCACTTATATGGATCTGAAAACCATATTATATAAATATATGTTAATTATATATATATAATTTTATATATAAATTATATATAACTATAATATATATTCTATATAAATAATTATATATAATATATTCTATATAAATACCTATAAATTGATAATTATTTTATTTTTTCTCTGACTCCCACACTACAGTGTAAGCTGCACAAAGGAAACATTTTTGTCTGTGTTGTTCTCTGCTGAAGTCCCAGTGCTTAACACAGTGTAGCTATTTAATAAATATTTGTTGAATTAATAAGTGAATATTGTTGTTGATATTGAAGTTAGGTATCTTGCCTGAGAGATAATATATAACCAGGTCTGGAACCCAGGTGCTTGGCTGCAGAGCCTACCCAGTAAACTCTATGATAAGCCCAGGGGAGATGCCTACTGTTATACTTCTCTCAGATCTTGAGTAAAGAGCTCGTATCAGAATTGACTAATCAAAAATAAAGGCATAAGAAATGTTTTTGTACTAAGGCTGAGTAATTCCTATCTGTTATATTATGGAAAATATTAACTAATAGTAGACTCTCCTTTTTAAAGATGAAACAGTCACTATTATCTCTAGATTAAAAAAAAAAGGTGTATCTTCCAATTAATTATACAGAACTCTAATTGGAATGGTGACAGAGAGAGTAATAGAATTGATGTCTTCTGCATTTCCCTTTTGACTATAAGGTTATTGCAAGGCTTAAAAGAGATAAGGCATGCAGATATAATGTCTGACATCTAATAAGCAGTCAGAAAATTTTAACTTAAGGATTCACTATTCTATATCATATATAAATCTCTGCCCATCATGTAGAGAAGGCTGGCTAGACTCATATATAGAAAAAAAACCTATTTTAAAAATGTTTTTAGAAATATATTTTAGGTCACACATATGCACATTATCAAATCTTAATACTCCAAGAATTATTGTTTCTGCTGATTTTTCCAATTATTATGAATTATTTCTCCCTTTTGATGTTGGTACATAGAGATACATGGTATTTAAACAAGTGCTAACACATGTAATGGATAGATTTCAGAACTCTGATCTAGATAGCACCATTCCGCCTTGTTTAGTTGACTGAGAAATTATGAATCCTCCCTAATTACTACACTGTTTGCCACAGATCCTGAAACAACAACAAAGGATTGGCTAAGAGGATAAAAAGAAGAAAACAATCAAATAGAATTAGCTTCTAAATCCTGGGTCTTCAAAGTTTCCAGTAAGGGCACAACCTCACATGTGAATGAAATAGGCAAATTATTGACTCTAACAATCCTTAAAAGTTTGAGGTATTTAAATGGTCAAACAAAACTGAAGAAATATTCCACAGTACCTCAGGGACCGAAAGTAATTAATTGGGCTGAAAAAAACATTGAGAGTCCTCTAGGAATTCCTCTCTATTTTTATTTTAGTAACTTAACAAAATAATGACTTGTATAAACAAAGTAACAGCTTTCACAGTGCTCTCATCCCACAAAAATAATATTAAATATTAGAGTAGATCTGATACATTAGAAGAAAGGTTTAACATTAATCTGGATTTAAAGTTGTTTACACAAAGTTATCTTGCTTCAGAATATTTCTTCTGGCTTTTATGAAAACACAAGACAATAAATTTTCTCTCAAAAACAACAATAACCACATACCAAAAACAAAGAAATTGATAATGTCTATAACAATATGACATTAAAATGACTGATTGAAAGAGGAAAACAACAGAAAACATTTAGTGTGAACTTTTTAGTGATAAAATGTAGTCTCCAGATACAGCATAATTCTGTGTTTCTCCAGTAAGTTAACCGAGTATCATTATTTGTAGTTCCATTTTATCTTTTTTATTAATACTTGTCTGGAAAAGGACAAAAAACAAGGGGAAAATATCAACCATGTACTATTAATCCCATTGACTGTGTGTAGGTGTTTATTTTGTTTCTCACTCTCTGCCCTTGCCCTTACATTATATTAATTTAATGAAATTTAAAATTTTAGATTTAATTTGAATGTTTCAAAGGTATTATCATAAGTAGTTTATTATTTCATTATATTTTACTATTTTATTCTATTTGTGTGTGTGTGTGTGTGTGTGTGTGTAATAATGGATAATAATGCCATAGCCTTACTAAAAAATAAAATCTTGGCCTGGGAAAAATGGTTACTTTGCTTAATTAAAAATGGGCTGTGGGGCTTCCCTGGTGGCGCAGTGGTTGAGAGTCCGCCTGCCGATGCAGGGGACACGGGTTCGTGCCCCAGTCCGGGAGGATCCTGCATGCCACGGAGCGGCTGGGCCCGTGAGCCATGGCCGCTGAGCCGGTGCGTCCGGAGCCTGTGCTCCACAATGGGAGAGGCCACAGCAGTAAGAGGCCCGTGTACCGCCAAAAAAAAAAAAAAAAAAGGGCTGCGGTGAAGGTGCAAAGGAGAAAGCAGGAGCACTAGTCAGATGGTTATTACATAATCCATGAGGGAGATGTTATTTGGAGTTCAGAGACAGCCAGATAACTGCAGATATTCTAAATATAGACCCAATGGAATTTACGGAGGATTACCCTGGGGAGTAAGAATGTTCAGTTAAGGTCAAGCAAGTAGAAGGATGTAGTTTCTGCTATTTACTGAGATAATGAATACTGAAAGCAGCAGGTTGTTGTCTTCTTGAGCAGTGGGAGAGTAGCAGAGAGAGATCAGGATTGGGGAGTTTTAACATTTAAAATTGGGGGTGTTTATAATTGATCTAATTGGGGATCAAACAGGCAATTGGATATAGGTCTGAAATTCAGAGGACAGGGCTGGTTTAGAGATATGAGAGTCTTCAACATAGAAAGAGTTTTAAAGCTCTGCAGCTGGATGAGGTTGACAAAGTAAGTGAAGTCCAAGAAGAAACCTTTGGAGCATCCTATGTAAATATGTCTTATAGATGAGGAAAAATCAGCCAAGGAAAAGAGGTAGTAGCTGATAAGGTAGAATTAAAAGCAGGAGAATAGGATGTTACGGAAGCCATGTGAAGGAAGTGTTTTATGGAGGAGACACTTTTAACTAATCCTACAAAGCTCCTCCCACAAAACCTGGCATTTAGTAAATATTACGTTATTACTCAGTTGTCCCTGGACTCTGGAGTTTATGTGGTCCAAGAGAGGTTTCTGGCCACCCATCCACTGTGGTAGTTGATAGGGCTGTCCCATGACCAGGGCTCTGAAATCCATGTCAAAGCCATGTAATCTACCTGCAGAAATGGTGCTCCCTGTTGGTCAGGACATGGGATTTCATAATCAGCCTCTTATGGCTGGAATGGTTATTGTCCGGTGTTTGAAAAGACCCAACATAACCACCACTTTTGTAGGTCCTGCCAACTTCAGGGCAGTGCCTGCCCATCAGAGAGGTTGGTATCTCTGCCAGCCGAGTAACTTATAAACAAACAAGATTTCCCCTCCCCCTGGGGTCATGCTTAGGCAGATCCCTCGCCCATCCCTTTTATATCATCCAGATTTCTTTCTTCACCCAAGTCTTCCATAAGGGGACTTAATGGATAATTGAAAAGGAAATTATTGGATATTTTAGATGGTAAAATCCCAGACTCCAGTGCCACAATATACAGTGTGTATCTTTATTTTGGGTAAGAGAAACTCAGAACTCAAAGTCAGAAGCTGTAGATTTTTTCTACTATGACTTGAGTGAAAAAGGGAAAAAAAGGTTAATATTTACTGAAACTTACAATATGCCAGATTTAGTCTGTGTTTTAATATAGATTATTTCACTTAAACCTCTCAACATCTATTAACTTTTATATTGTTATAGTTCTCATTTTACAAATGAAGAAATTAAGAAACAATCACACAATTAGTAAATGGAGCCCAGTTTTTTATTCAGGCTCTCTGGCTTCAGATTCAGAATTCTTAACCATAAAGCTTTGCAGACAATATATTCTGAGCAGAAAAAGAAAAAATAGTGCATTAAATAATTTCTTGACACTGTAAACATTTATGTAGACTCCAACATATTTGTTTGAATTATTCATATAAAATTAAATAAGTAAACCATAGGAAAATCATTACTGTATTTCTCTACCAGATAAGATTATGAATACATTCAGGAGATATTATTCTTATTCATTGTTACAACTTTCAGATGACATAAAATGACAGAAATGCTGGGATCAGATATGAAATTCTTTATTTTACATCTAGCCATTTGCCCGTGTTTTCATCTTTATACTTTAAGGTATCATGGATCTTCTGTGCTATTAGTTTCAAGTTTCTATATTATACTGTACTGAATGGAAGACATATCAATTACTTGATAATTAAAGTATGTTTTCTCTCTGAAGGCAACTGATCGAGAGGGAGATCCAATAACATATGCCATTGAGAAAGGAGATCCACAGCGAGTTTTTAATCTTTCAGAAACGTAAGTTAAAAATAATTTCTAAATTTATTTTTCTTTTTAAAATGTTAAACAGTGTACTGGTAGCAAGAGGACAGATTTCTAATCAGAGACTTTCAGCTGTTTATAGTTTTATTTTACTTTTCTTTTCTATGAGTGTTAATGAGAGCTGCGGGGGATAATTCTGAATCCAGAAATCATACCCAGGACACTGTTTATTTATTTTAAAAAATTTTACTAGGTAAAATCCACTGAGGTGGAAACAGTTCATTTGCAGGTATAACCTGGGATTAATTAGATCCCTTTAAAATTGTCAGCTACGCATAATAACAAGGATATTTCTACAAAGAGTAACTTGGCACTAAATTGTTCAAAGGGAATTTTGTAAGAAAAAGTGTAATTCAGATACATTTAAGGTGCCACCAAAGTCCATCCTTCAATTTTTGAGTAATATAGGTATACTCTAAAAAAGCTAAGATAAAAATATTTCATTCCCATTCTAAGCCCCTTTGAGGTCTATGTCCATGTCATTCTGCTCACCTCTCTGAACATATCAGAGATAATGTCAGTCTTAACTACTGAGGAAACTGACAGCAGGCATTAAAGAAGGCATTGACGTTAGCTTTGTTTCTCTTCTTCAACAGCAAAGTAGCCGCTCTGTTTTTACGTGTGGCTGGCTGTCAAAGAGATGTTCTTGCTATCTCTCTGTTGTTTTCTGTGTGGTCCTGAGTGGTTTTACTCCCTAAAAGGATGGAAATCTAAATGTAGCCCATGAGTATAAAGTGAAAAATTTGACAAATTAGCCAGGCTCTGCTTCAGTCTCAGGAACATGTGGTACACAATGCCAAATCAAGAGAACCCTGTGTGGTCACTTGATCTTGTAAGAAAAAAACACGTGCAACTTTGCATTGACGAGGGTGGTACAGCCATGAGTTTGTGTGCCTGGATACAATATTTCCCAGATTTTTAGATTTCACAGATGAATAAACTTCCATTTAAAAAATGGAGAGATTTACTATTTTGAATTTTCCCCCGTAGGTACATACTAATCATAAGTAATTATAATTTACAATCATTCTTAAAGAAAGAAAACTTTGTAAAAGGGACACTTTACAGTAATCAGGACTGTGTGGTACTGGTATAAGAATAGATGTCTGGATTACTAGGATAAACTTAAGAATCCAAAAATAACCCCTAATATTTATGGTCCATTGATTTCCAAAAAAAAAAAAAATGGCCAAGACAATCTAATTAGGAAAGAATAATCTTTTCAATAAATGAAGCTGAGACAGCATGCAAAGGAATGAAGTTGGGTCTTTACCTCACACTGTCTGTAAAAATTAACTCAAAGTGAACCACAGACCTAAATATAAGTGATTAAACTATATAATGAAGAAGAAAATACAGATGTAAATCATGATTTGGGTTAGGCAATGATTTCTTAGATATGATACAAAAAGCAAAAGTGATTAAGAAAAAGACTAATGAGTTGCACCTCATCAAAATTTGAAAAAATGTGATTCAAATGGCACCATCAAGAAAGTGAAAGACAACCCCACAGACTGAAAGAAAATATTTTAAATATATGAAGGATATGTAAAGAACTAGTATATCTCAAAAATAAGCAGATAAATAATCTAAGTAAAAATGAACAAAAATTTAAATAGACATTTCTTCGAAGATATATGAATGGCCAATAAGCATGTGGAAATATGCTCATAATCACTAGTCATTAGGGAAATCAAATTACAATCATGAAATAACCACTTCACATCCTCTTATAATAGCTATAATGAAAAACAAAGGAAATAGCATACATGGGTAAAGATGTGGAAATATCAGAATTCTCATATATTTCTGGTGGGAATGTAAAATGTACACTCTGGAAAACTATTTCTCATTTCCTCTAAATGTTAAGCATAGAGTTACCATATAACTCAGCAGTTCCACTCGTGTCTATTCAAGAGAAATGAAAATGTTATGTTCACGTAAAAAGTTGCACAGAAATGTTTATAACAGAATTATTTACAATGGCAAAATGTGGAAAACAACCCAAATGTCTGTCTACAGATGAAATGAATTAACAAAATGTGTATCCATACAGTGGAGTATTATTCAGCAATAAAGGAGAATAAGTACTGAAACATGCATGAACCTTGAAAACATACTAAATGAAAGAAATCATTCACAAAAGAACACATTTGGTTTGATCCCATTTGTATTAAATGTCCAGAATAGGCCAATCTATAGAGACAGAAAGTAGACTACTGGTTGCCTGAGGCTGGGGGCTGACAGAGAATAGGGAATGACTGCTAATGGGTACAGTGGTGAAAATATTCTAAAATTGATTGTGGTGATGGTTGAACTACTCTGAAAATATGCTAAAATTTATTGAATTGTACACTTTAAATCGGTGAATTCAATGATATGTGAATTATATGTTAATAAAACTGATAAAAATAAGAAAACAGTGAAGTTTTCACCTGCCCTGGTCTTACTTTCTCTGTTAAAGATTTCCATTCCTGTGTTTATCTGTTTTTCTCTTGATGCTGAAGGATTTTAAAACTGCTGGTTGTGAAATCTAATGAGCTACCAGTTTTATCAAAGACATTCTCACTCGTGCTGCTACCCTAGCAAGTGTTTGTCTACTACTCTCTAATTTATGCTTTTGAAACCGAACAGACACACCTAGTTGGTTACAGAGGTTCTTTAAAGTGTGAAAGATGTCAATGCAGCATCCTCTTTGTCTGAATTGACCTAAACAGACAGAAATATCCTTAAATGCAAACTTCTTCCTAGAGTAGACAGCTAGAGTAGGGCAGGACTTCCTAGAGTAGACAGCTTCCTAGAGTAGACAGCTAGAGTAGGGCAGGACTCTGTGATGATTGTATGGTCTCTGTTGATGATCATACAGGGTCCAGTACACTGCGCTCATTGCCTTTTATCTTATGGTAATTTTATTTCAGCCACTTCATTGCTGTTGTTCCCATTGATAATTATAGGCTAGGCTAGACCCTTAGCAATATATTTCAACACATTTGAAATGGGGGAAATATTGATATTTTAATCCCTTCCCTCTTTGAAACTTCTGAGATACTTGTGCAAATTTGCATCACCACTTCTATGTAAGTTTTAAGGATTTGAATAATTCAGATGCTCTCTCAAAAAATAATAGAAAAGAAATCATATTCTGTCTTATCAGATGCTTCAGTTCATATAAATAGTGATTTTGGTTACATTTTTCTTCTTAAAACAACAAAAAAAGTACTTGCTTATTGTTTACATTAAATATTATTTTATGCTATAATGCCAATTTTAACAATAATCATTACAATACCATTCATTACCTTACCTTTTTTTCCATTGAAATACAAATATACCAAAACATTTTTATAATTCTTTAAAAAATATTAGTTGTAATGAATATTCATTTCAGTGCTAGTGTGGATTTACCAAGTGTTGAATTGTTATATGCATTTTTTTTCAGTGTCATAGCTTTATTTTTTTTTAACATCTTTATTGGAGTATAATTTCTTTACAATGTTGTGTTAGTTTCTGCTGTATAACAAAGTGAATCAGCTATATGTGTATATATATCCCCATATCAACTCCCTCTTGGGTCTCCTTCCCACCCTCCCTATTCCACCCCTTTAGGTGGTCACAAAGCACCTAGCTGATCTCCCTGTGCTATGCAACTGCTTCCCACTAGCTATCTATTTTACATTTGGTAGTGTATATATGTCAATGCTACTCTCTCACTTCGTCCCAGCTTACCCTTCCCCCTCCCCACATCCGCAAGTCTATTCTTTATGTCTGTGTCTTTATTCCTGTCCTGCCCCTAGGTTCATCAGACCCTTTATTTTTTTTGATTCCATATATATGTGTTAGCATACGGTATTTGTTTTTCTCTTTCTGTCACACTGTATGACATTTTAATGAATTGGATTAGTCATATGGCCAGGAAAGAAACTTATTCTTTAAAGAAAAATGCTTGTTCCTTAAAGATCACAATCATTCATTATGTAAATCAGTTAATGTTATGTATTAAACGGCCAGATCTTTATGGTTCTGTAGTGTAATGCATTATTTTAATAACTTTTTATGTCTGTGCTAATAGTTGCATATGATTCAGCAAATATTTATTCAGCAAACATTCATTTATAAGTAAATATTTAAGCAAGATGTAGGAAATTTCCTCTGCAAGTATTATGGCAAAATATTTGTTATTTATTGCAGGAAATTGAGGAATTCTTATTGATGTCATCATTGTAGCATAAGGCATGTGATGTAACACTTAAAGGCTAAGTGCTAAACAAAAGAACCTCAGAGTTATTTCTGCCCCTTGTTAGAACTTTATTTGAAAATTTTATATCTTCACTGGCATTTTTATTTCTCTCTATGTGACTAAATTAATTTTGACACTAAATTTAAAGCTCATGTTTTTCATATCAGTTTGAGCTACACTGAAGATTAACATGTAAGAAAGATGATATGCATATTTTTCTGTAAGCTCTACTCTCAAAATATATGCTCAGATCACCCTTCTCACACAGCTGGTTCATGCCTCCATCAACTTACCTAAATGTCTACCAATATCTAACTCTTTCTATTGGTCTGTGTTTGTTAATCACTAATTACTGTTCAACATGGAATGCCATATCAAACTAGAAGCAATCATACATTTTGAGGTATATTTTACCCTCTCTAAATATCATTTTAAGGCCTGAAAAATGATGCCCAAATCAGCATGATAAATCTGCCAAAGACTCAGACACTTGTAAGTATAAATGATGTTAATCACAATCAGTAGAAGGTATTGAAAAAGATTAATGGAAGAACACAAAGCATGAAACCTGTGAGATAATCTCTTTCAGTGCATAATTATGCTGCTGCAATATTTCCTAATAAATGATGCAATTTGGGAAAATGAACACTTAAATAGAAGGTTGGTTTGTTTGGAAGTTGATACCCTCCACTACTTTTTATCTACATTGTTTAAACAACTTTTGAATACCATTTTTATGGTTTGGCAAACCAACTCATTGTATAAAAGAGCTTGATTTTGTCAATCACAATACATTTCAGGAATATAGCCTCAGTGTTTGGTGAGGGAATTCTGTGCAATATAATTAATATAATTGAGGTTAAATTCACATAGCATAAAATTAACCATTTTAAAGTCAACAATTCAGTGGCATTTAGTAGATCACAATGTTGTATGACTATCAATTCTATCTAGTTCAGGAACATCGTCATCATTCCAAAAGGAAACACAACTCGGTTAAGCAGTTACTCCCTACTTGCCCTTCCCCTCCACCACTGACAACCACCAAGTTGTGTTCTGCCTCTATGGATTTATTTATTTTGGATATTTCCTATAAATAGAATGACACAGTATGTGACCTTTTGTGTCTGGCTTTTTTCACTTAGCCTAATGTTTCAGAGTTCTTCCATGTTGAAGCATATCTCAGTACTTCTTTCCTTTTTATAACTGCATAATGTTCTGTTACATGTGTACACAGCAGTTTGTTTATCCATTCATACATTGATGGAAATTTGGGCTGTTTTTCTGTTTTGGTCATTGTGGATACTGCTAATATCCACACACATACAGACACACATAGATACATGTATTTAAGCACACACAAATATACATGTATTTAAGCACCTGTTTTCAATTCTTTTGAATGTATACCCAGAATTGGAATTGCTGGGTCACATTGTAATCATTTACTTTTTGAGGAACTGCCAAACTGTTTTCCATAGTGATTGAACCGTTTTACATTCCCACCAGCAATGTACAAGTGTTTCAGTACCTCCGTGTTTTCATCAACACATTATTTTCCCATCTGTTTTGTTAATTATTCTAGTGAGTATGAAGTACTATTTCATTGTAGCTTTGATTTGTATTCCCCTGATGACTAATGATGTTGAGCATGTTTTCATGTGCTAATTTGCCATTTGTATATCTTCTTTGGAGAAGTATCTATTCTTTGCCAATTTTTTATTGGGTTGTTTGTCTTTTTTGCTGTTGAGTTGTATGGAGTCCTTTATATATTTGGAGAACCAGACCCTTATTTAGATATATGATTTGCAAATATTTTCTCCCATTTTGTAGGTTTTTTTTTACTTTCTTGATACTGTACTTTGATGCACAAAAAAATTTTAATTTGAGGAAGATCAATATATCTATTTTTTTAAATACATTTGCTATTCTGTTTATTTATTTACTTTTTTTAAATTTATTTTATTTATTTTTGGCTGTGTTGGGTCTTTGTTGCTGTGCACGGGCTTTCTCTAGTTGTGGCGAGCGGGGGGCTACTCTTTGTTGCAGTGTGCAGGCTTCTCATTGCGGTGACTTCTCTTGTTGTGGAGCATGGGCTCTAGGCGCACGGGCTATAGTAGTTGTGGCACGCGGGCTTCAGTAGTTGTGGCTCACAGGCTCTAGAGTGCAGGCTCAGTAGTTGTAGCACATGGGCTTAGTTTCTCCGCGGCATGTGGGATCTTCCTGGACCAGGGCTGGAGCACGTGTCCCCTGCATTGTTAGGCAGATTCCTAACCACAGCACCACCAGGGAAGCCCTATTTTTCTTTGTGCTGTTCATGCTGTTGTTATCATATTTAAGAATACATTATCAAACCCCAAATCATAAAGATTTATCCCTATGCTTTTGTCTAAGAGTTTTATGGTTTCAGTACTTACATATAGATTTTTGATCCATTTTGAGTTAAATTTTGTATATGGTATGAGATAATCCAATTACGTTCTTTTGCATGTAGATCTCCAATTGCCCCAGCACTGTTCGTTGAAGAGATTATTCTTTCCCTATTGAATGATCTTGGCATTCTTGCTGAAAATCAACTGGCCACAGACGTATGGATTCATTTCTGGACTCTCAATTCTATTCACCAGTATACATGGGCACTTTTGAATGCCCTAATTTTCCAAGAAACTCTCTACCCAGTTTTTCCTGCCAGGCTTTTGGTGTTCCACTGAATGCCTCAAACATAAACTATTGCTTCAGATGGCTGCAGGTTGCTCCCTGACTTACACTGTTTTCCAGGAATACCCACTGCTTTTCCACCTTGAGTGAATTCTGAGTTAGGCAAAACGAGACAAAAACCATGTATTATTCCTTCAGGCAGCCTCCAGACCAGTTGGAATAGATAAACACAATTCTTTGTGAATAAGGATAGTTTCGCTGCCTCCAGAAACAAGGACCAGAGTGGCACACTGGGAATGTTGACCACCATCTTTAAGACTACTCTAAGCCAGAAAGGGCTGGGACAAGGACAAGTAAAAATGGAACAAATCTTTACTACAATTTTTAAGTTGCCTTTTTCTTAATTCTACCTTCATTTGGGTGCTGTCAACCTTTGACTGTTTTCCATTGTCCTATCAAAGTTGTTTCTGATTCTTCCTGCTTCTTTTGTCGATGCTTCTGTGGAGAGACCACCTCTTCAAGCTGTCTACGTCACCATTTTCACTGACATCACTCCTGTGCAATATATTTTCAATTATGTAAAATTTAAGTAGCACTATTATTGATGTTTTATCAGGAGTCATTCTTATGTATTTTTAGTATATGGACTGATAAGATTTACTGCATTTCTAAATGCAGCCTAATGTATACTGCTCTATAGCTTCCATTCAACTGGTAGCAAGAGTCCTCCTTTCCAGTTATTTCTGGAATTTTGTGGAAGGATGCTTGTGTGTACTCATAAGCTAATCTTTCAGCTATGAATACCAAAAGACAGCACCTATTTTTTCTCTCTTTTTCTATTTCCCAAATATCCTGTCTGTCTATGACATTGGCACACATCATCTTACAAGGCACACGTCATCTTAAGCAAAGAACTATTTCCATAATAATTACCAGACTATGAAAAATAAGCTATTTAGGTATAATATGGCTCTAAATTCTAATACAATATAAATTTCTAGTGATTTTCTAATTTAATATACAAGGCATAATATAGAGTCGAAGCTTAAACTGAGGAGAAAAATGGAAAACAATAACTGAATTTTCTTCTTTCTTTCATTTTACTATGGATAGATTTTCAGATTTCTTAAGTTACTTGTGAATAAGTCTCAGAAGCAATCAATGATTTACTTTTCTCTTTGAATGTCATTTTAGAATGGGGTTATCTGAACCATCTGCAGTATGGGAAGTTGATCCAAATTTGATTGTTACAAACTACTCTGGGAATTGGTTTTCAGCTATTTGGACAAAACATTTTAAAATGTACAAGGAGCAAAGTCAGTTTTTCATAGTCATACCATATGTTTAGAACTTTTTTTTTAGTCCGTATCAATAACAACAATAAAATAAAACAGAGTAACTGTGACTCTGATTTTGATTCCTTGGCATTGACTCTCTGTACTCAACTACCATATGTGGTGCGGATTGCTTAAATTCCACTATAACAACAAAAGCACTTGCATTAAAATGAAAGCCTTTTATCTATCAGAAACAAATTATGCTTTTATACTTGATAAATATTTTAATGTTTTGTTAAATTAATGTAACCTCTCCTTCACAGTAGATACTTGTTAGACCTTAATTAAAATGCCATGTACAACATCAGATTGTAATATCTAAGACATAAATGTAGAACTTGTTTTAGAGAACATAATAAGCGACCAAAGTGTTATAAAAACAAGTTACATGGGAGAATAAAAGCTTAAATATCTGAAAGTATGTATTCTAAACAGTGAAAAGGTTAAGAATTAGTATTAAAAGTATTCTAAGTATGAGAATTTTCCCAAAGCCTGTTCATCTCCCATTATACATAATACTTAAGAAATATCTAAATTTCAAGAGAATAAAAAGATGGTAAAATTGTTAGTGTATCCACAAAAGAGTTTGTTTTTATAAATTGTAAAATGAGAGAACGAATGTTCATAAAATTATATTATCTTGAAAATAATGTAAAATATGCAGCCTGAGTGCTCTTTTGAAAGCAATTATAATGTATTTAAATATGGTTATAATAGAGAATACAAAGAAATATTAAAAAACCCATAATATCTATGAAAGTTTTAATATTCCACTGTATATTTTCTAATTTTCTACAGTAAGACTCAGTTATTTTGAAATTTGGAAAGAAGAAAAATTTTAGTCTCTATAGTTTAATCAAAGATGAAATTTAGATGTTTTCATTTCCGTAGCGGTCACATATGTGACAATGAATGGGAGTGGTGATATAGATTAAAGAAATCACTTTTTTACTCAAAGCATTATGAAACTGCTAAAGATTAATGGACTCTTTTACCTTTGAAATCATCACAAACAAGATAGATATCTTTCTTCCTGTAATGAATTGAGCATAGTTTGTTTTGTTTTTTTTTCCTTGGAAGCTACAGAATCAACTCACTTATCTCATTCAGTTTGGCAATTTTTCATTATTGCTAAGAGGCTCAACAGCCTTAAAAGCCTTTTTCAATTTTCAGCATGAATCCTAGAATCGTTCATCTTAAATACTCAAGCTATGTTTGCTGAAAGGAAAAAAAAAAAGAAAAACTATCAAAAGTAGTTCACAATAGTAGAAAGACTCCCTGTGACATAATATCTTTTTCTGTCTCATTTGTTTGTTTGTTTTCTCTGTCACTAGTACTGGGATTCTAACCTTAGGGAAAGCACTGGACAGGGAAAGCACTGATCGCTACATTCTGATCGTCACTGCTAATGATGGCAGGCCAGATGGGGTGAGTACTCTCTTTGGGAAAGGGTTTTAAAAATAGTCCTAAAGAAACTGAGAGAACCTTGTAGTTTACACTCTAAAACAATTTATTACAGTCATGAATTCATGAATTAATCTCTTTTTCATTTGGAGCAACTACTTAAAATTACTCAAAGTGCTTTTTTCTCCAATGGGCTCTTTTGCGGTACCCGGGCCTCTCACTGTTGTGGCCTCTCCCATTGCGGAGCACAGGCTCCGGATGCGCAGGCTCAGCGGCCATGGCTCACGGGCCTAGCCGCTCCGCGGCATGTGGGATCTTCCCGGACCGGGGCACGAACCCCTGTCCCCTGCATCGGCAGGCGGGCTCTCAACCACTGCGCCACCAGGGAAGCCCTCCAATGGGCTCTTTTAATCAATGAACCTATATTCTGAATTTGTTATGGAGCTGCAACTTTGACTTGACAGAATAGATACGTGGAATTTGCTCTCTTACCTAATTTATGGGGAAAATGAAATCTAACTTAGTCTAAGAAGTATTTCATTGTGTCCAGCACCAGCACAGCACTGGCAGTTCTGGCAGTTTTACTATGTTGGAATCTATTTCCTTTAAAGTCACTTTTTTGAGGGTGGGGGACAGTGGAGGGAAGGGAATTTGTGCATAAATACCTTGAATCACTTAGGAAACCAAGTTGGCTGATTCTACAGGTTATTTGTAAGCGGCGCTTGGAATCTTGACTAATCCTTGATGATTGAAATGGTTTAAAAGGGCCCATAATTCTAGAGAAGATAAATTTTATTTCCTCTGTACCTAAAAATTAGTATTAAAAATAAATTGTTTAGTTATGTAGGTGTGTTTTAAAATCATTTGATTGTATTCTTCAATCTACCCATCCACAACTACCACTATTCTGATTTTTAAGCACTGTAACAATGCATTCATTAGCAGTGCTTCATTAGACTGTTTTTTTCACCATTTCTATGCCACAAAGTAGCTTTTGTCTTTAGTCTAGCGCATATGGGCCAACTAAGCACTTTTCTCTAGAAGTAATTTCAAATTCAGTATAAGTGTCTAGAAGACTCACCCAATTCAAATAGCAATATATCTCCAGTTTACTTGAAATGACTTCTTTGATCAAAAAATAGACTGGATGGGGGTATATAATGCTCTCCTCACGCTTTTTGAGGAGGATTGCTGTAGAAAATTTACCATACAAAATTGATACTAGACAGTTTTATCATCTTAATTAAAAATTAGAAAAATAGATAAGGATAATTACTTAAATTTGGTAAACAATCTGCCCATAATAAGCTACTTGCCACTTTTCAAACATTAGGTAAACAGCTATATGTGGAAAATAAAATATACAAAGCAGTTTTAGTAAATAGTGAGGCCAAGAGAAGGCACTTAGAGATTAGGCAAGTCAATAAAAATAAAATCTAAGATTACTTTCTACATATGCAATCCCCTTAATTAATATAGTGTGCCTGTATAAGATATATGTAAAGAAGTCAGTGAGAATCTCAAGAAGAAAATAATTGAGAACTTGACTTATGATGAAAGTTTAATGTGTAATTTGGCTAGGAAATAACTGAGGGGGAAAATTCTAAGGAAAAGAGGGAATTACTAAGCATGGAGTAAGGGGTATAATTAGAGTGAAGTAAAATTAATAAGGAGGTTTTAGGTCAACCATTTGAGATAGGTCACATGATGAATCAGAAATTAATGGAAGTATTATTAGCTAGCACCTTTTACCTCTGGCCTTAAACGTAAGATTTCTTAGACAACAGTAAAGATGGGAAAGAAATAGCATATTAAGCTATCTGGCATAGTTTCAGTCTACTAATTATGGCTTTGGCCACATAAAAAACTGAAAATAAGTTCTGGGCTAACATTAGTGGCTTAGTTCTTTCTAGAGCTTTTTTTTTTCTTTTTTCTTTCAGTTATTTACTTGTTAATTTCAATTCTCCTTGGCCAGGTCACTTAGCATTTCTAGTTCCCTCAATTTTTCTTTCTTTAAGAATGAATAAGGTCTCATTCAGCTTTAAAATTATGATCCTTTTAAGCAAATTTGTTTCATTTTCAAAAGTTTGTACTGAGAATGTCACTAGGGAAAGAAACATTTAGATTTCAAACAAAAGCTTCTTCAGTTAGTTTCATCATTTATATAATTTTAGGGATCGACTTATACATGTGCACATACAGTGGGGTGTTGGAGAAGAAAGTAATTACAAAATAATAATAGTCTCATATTTTGATAGCACTTTTCTTATCTAAATATTTAAACTTATGTCCTTTGTAGAATTATAGTAAAATTAACCGTTTAGCCTTAATAATCACAGGTTTTAAGAAAGGTATTTAATAAGAACACAGGTGCATGGACTTTTCTTAAATAAAAGGATTACCAGCAATTTATGTGAAACAAATTGCAAAGATATAATTTGAATATTGCAGAATAGAGTCAGTAGTTCTAATGTGTAGCCCAGAAATCTGCATTTTTAATGATAATCCAAGTGATTCTGATGCAAGTGATCTTCAGACCACTTTACAAGAAATATATAAGCTGGAAGTTATTCTCTGTGTGTTTATTACTTTACATTTCTGCCAGAGAAATGGATATTCTTTATTTCATATACTATCTCTAAGATATGGATAAATACATCTATATGGTCTATAAATTTCAGCCCCTATTAGCACAGGAATGGTGGATTTGTTATTTACTTCTTAGTTCACCTAGTGATCCAGTTCTCATCTATACCACCCAGTTACAGACCACAACCTTTGAGGACCCAGTATAGGCTGAAATCATCCCACTCCATAGTGTCAAGAATGGGAATTTTAAAGAATAGGATGGACACCAGTAAGGGAAATACAGATAGGCTGGCACGTTATGCAAGCATTTAGAAGGAAGGTCAGCAAACTCTAGCATGGCTACTCTTAGATTTTGGCTCCCAGCTGTCCATTTTAATGTCTCCTTCACCCTCAGGCAAATTGGGAACTACTGCTACTATAAAGGCACATCTTTTTACTAGCTTTAAATCTTTTTACTAGCTTTAACTCTAACACAACTTTTAAAGAAATAACATTTGTTAAACTGATTTTTGTTATTAAAGCAATGTAGCTCTCTTAGAGAAAATTTGGAAAATATATAAAAGTTAAAAGGAGAAAATAACATGACTTGTACTTCATCTAATCAGATGACATTTAAATTTATACATATCCATATATATCTACACACAAGCGTATGTTGATGTGCATGCATTCTTTAAACTAAATGATTTCATGGAGAGATGCACACAGAAGAGTGCACAAACCATAACTGTGCAGCTTAATGAATTTTCACATAGTGAAAATACTTGTATGATCACTATTCAGAACAAGAAACAGAAATTAATTAGCACTCCAGAAGCCCAGCCTTACAATCATGCCAGTTTCTACTCTACCTTCTTCACAAAAGTCATCCCTATCCTGACTTCTATCACAATGGAGTATTTCTGCCAATCTTTGAAATTTATATATTTGGAATCATGTAGTGTGTACTGTGTTGTGTCTGACTTCGTACACTCAGCCTTACATTCATGAAATTCATTGAGGTGAATGTAGTCTGTACATTCTTAGTATCACATGTTATTCCATTATGTGCAAAAAACACAATCTATTATATAAACATCTACTATTGGTGGGCATTCAGGTTGTTTCCCGGCTTTGACTAAACAACACTGTTCTGCTTGTCTTTGACATTTCTTTAAATAAAATTTTATTGGGAGTTTTAAATACAGAAATATATACAAATCATACTGAATAGCTGTATAAATTTTCACAAAATAAGCCCATCAATGTAGCTAGTACACAAATAAAGAAATAAGCCATTATCAATACCCAAGAATTCTCTGCTATGCCTGGTAATATTTTTAATGACCACTAGACATTATATATGAAAAATTATAAAGGCTTGGAATAAAATTATATTGCTCAAAAGAAGATTTAATATATGTCTGTTAAAATAAGGACAGATCACCTTAATCCAACCAAAATTTGACTATTGAGTTTTTTTTTTTCTTTTTTCTTTTGTGGTACGCGGGCCTCTCACTGTTGTGGCCTCTCCCGTTGCGGAGCACAGGCTCTGGACACGCAGGCTTAGCGGCCATGGCTCACGGGCCTAGCCACTCTGCGGCATATGGGATCTTCCCAGACCAGGGGACGAACCCATGTCCCCTGCATTGGCAGTCGGACTCTCAACCACTGCGCCACCAGGGAAGCCCTTGACTATTGAGTTTTAATCTGAGTAAGGCCTGGTCTAGACCTTATGCAGCATTACTCATAGAGTATAGAACTTCAGTGATCCCAAGAAAGCATGTGCTATATTCAGTCTTTGATTAGACAGAGCAGTTTCCAGCTTGTGTCACGTATGAAGATGTTCCTTGATTTTGCAACAGAAAGGATGGGGTGTTTACCAGGACTTCTCCTCCTTAGTAGCTAGGAAGTCCAGTTTTTGACCCCTCGGGCCCATGAACGCTGCAAAATTTCTTCAGGTTCACTTCCTCTAAGTCACTTCTTTATGCTCAGCTTTTTAGCCTCTCACCCCATGTCACTTATAGATTAGGACAAATCCTGTTTGTCTTTTTTAAAAAGAAAGTTAAGTAATTCTCTCATGACGGTACCATCCTGCTTTTCCTCCTACTTTTTATTTGCATGTTATTAAATATTTAATATCATAGCATAATGGATTTTTCATTTTCCAGCCAAGAATACTTTTGTTCTCTAATTTTCTCTGAACCTTCTGTGATCTGCCCCTCACTGTGACAGAGCTGGGTGGAGGGCATGTGCTGTACTCAGGCTTTGATTAGACAGAGCATTTTCCAGCTTGAGTCATGTATGAAGACGTTCCTTGATTATGCAAAAGTCATTGACCTACATTATGTTCTCGAGTTGCAGCAGGCTAGGGATTTTACCTTTTAACCAGGTAGCACGTACTACTGGTAGGATTACCCACTTACCATTTCCTTAAGCTGTATAACCAAAAGGTTGTGTGTGTGTGTGTGTGTGTGTGTGTGTGTGTGTGTGTGTGTGTGTGTTTTATGATTAGTGGTGTATGGTCCTCAAACTCTTGGTTTAGATGTGAACCTAGAAAATTACTAATATATTATTTTCTGGTAGTATTTGCTTACCTGAAAATACCCATTTGACATACCACGCTATTTTATAGTGTGCTAGTTATATTTTTAAACAGTACAACATATAAGTGGTAAAAACTGCAGAAATGTTACATTTCAGAGAAAAAGGGGTACAAGTGTCTATAAACAAAAACCTACCACCCACAAAATGTGAACAAGATAAAGGTAAAACACTTTCTAAAAGTAAGCCTCCAGGAAATATTTGACATTTTCAAGAAGATGTTTGCCCTTTAATATCATTTGTTTTTTCCATCTGTTTTTTGAGGTGTTTGAAAATTGCGAGATTCCTCTTTTTTTTTCTTGTCTTTTTTGGAAAGCTAAGGAATAGGAATAGTAATGAGATGACTTTCAGATAGACAAATGCCAGTATGACTAATTAACTGACATCGAAATAAAAATAACTCCTCTCACATCTAATCCCCCCCCCTATTTTTTTTTTCTTTAAGACCTCAACTGCCACGGTAAATGTGGTGGTGACAGATGTCAATGACAATGATCCAGTGTTTGATCCCTATCTGCTCAGAAATCTATCAGTGGTGGAAGAAGAAGCCAATGCGTTTGTGGGTCGAATATGGGTAAGTGGAGTATTTATGTGTATCTTAAATGTATTTTTTAAAAGTGAGTAATTTTCTTACCTTTTAATTTGAAAAGAGATTTAGCTAATGCCATGTGTTAAATGATAAAGCATCAGAATTATCTGAAAGCAATAAGCAAAATCACTTGGGTATAAGACAAGATGGTAATAAAGTGCATTCATTGTTGATCACTGTGCTGGATAACCTTCAAGATTTTTTTTTTTTATAAATCATATTGTGTCCATATGGATTTAAGTTAAGTTCGTTGATTTATATTTTATGACCATTGTATAATTTAAACACTGATTCATTTGAGAGCATTATTTTCTTATTTAATATATATTTTTACTTTCTGGAATTACAATAAAATAATTTTAGAGAAGTATGTAATTATCTATACCATTAAGCATAAATTTGGAAACACATACCTCAAAACACAAATGCTTAGGTGTAATGTCATTTGCTTGTGTAAACATATCTTTAGCATCTCCTGTGTACCTTATATTTCAGTTGCATCCCTGTCCAACATACTCAACATTCATTTCTAGGCATGCTCTCTTAATTCCTAACTGGAAATATTAGCCAGTTTCTGTTACTCTTTTCATGAATAATCCCATTTTTCTTAAATCAGAGACAATACTTTTTTCAATTAGGCCATGCCTGGTCTTGAACATAGTGGTCTAGAAACCATAAGATGAGGGAAATTTTTGAGGAATGTACATATATCTTGAAGTGTTGACCTCAGATGATGCATCTATGTGGCCTCCAGGCAAGGAAAGAATCCTCCAGCAAGAGTGAGTCAACCTGGTACCTCAAGTCCAGGTTTCAGGGTCCTACATCTTTCCTGTTAAGGCCTGGAATTTTAAATAAGAGGTGCTTTGCAGTAAATCTTCTCTACAATTCAACTACTATTACAATCAAACAAAGGGTCTGTTTTTCAGTTCAATCCTCTCTCTGGCTTTAAAAGAGGAGGGTTTCTTTAAATGCTGTCAGCGAGACCCCTCTGACTTGAGCTTGAGCTCATCAGTTTTTTTCCTGAGAGCACTGACAATACTTGCAACAACTGTTAACTCTATAGTCATTGTCATTATCATTGTCACTATCTTTCTCAAATCCTGGAGAAATTGATAAAATATACATCCCCTTATACCTTTTTAGCATCCCAATTCACCACAAGAGAGAGTCTTGTAATTATTCTGTTACAACATGCCAAGTGGTCTTGATGCCATGTGGCCAGCAAGACATTCAACTCCAGAACCCCACACAGTACCTCTGGTATCAAAAGTTTTACTGTAGATTCTACAAGAAAAAACCTGGCGACAAAAGAGTCAGGTATAAATAGTTTTTCTGGGAAGTTAAAGTAATACTAATAGGGAAGTGAGGAAGTGATGCAGAGAAGAGAAGGCAGACAATAAAGGGATTGCAGTTAACCAGCTGTCCTTAAGAGAAGTGGAGCTTAATCTGAAGGGCAAATTCTGGGAAGTGACACAAAATACATTCCCCAGAATTAATGATCCTGAAAAGTGATGGAACTGGTAAATTCACACACTAACACCTGAGAGTTCTTGGTCAGCGATGCTGTGGCTGAGGGCACATTCTCAGCACTTCCTACCTCCAAGCAAGCATCCAGCTCTCTGCAATTCTGATATAAGGGCTTTCAGTGAGACTGCAGTTACTAGCAGTTGGAAGTTGGCCAGAAACTATACATGCTCTGAGGGACATGCATGGGGCACTGACAGTTTCTGTTACACCAAGCAAAGAAGGTGATTAAATCTGTAAGAGGGGCATGTTCTGAAAACAGAGAAAGGGGGCAATGTTGAAGCTGATTCATGAAGTATGAATACTGGTGAGAAGGAAGTTGAAAGGGGTTAGAAACTGTCTAAGGAAAGTTGATTGCATGGATAAAAGCATAGACAAATGACAGCATGTGACATGTCATAATTACATTAAATAAGATGTGCCACATCATAAATGTTTCTCTTTGTAGAAGGTGCTGGGGGGACCTTTAGAGGGTCTGAGGTGCTGGTATCATTAGATTTTTATTTTATAAAGATTGCTGCTAAGTAGATTGTAATGGAAGATTATAAATCCAGAAAGCTGAATTAGAAGGCAATTATAATAGCCCAGCTGAAATCCATGGCTGTACATTCCAAACCAGTCTAACAGCTCTCCCCTTTCGCCGTGGGTGTGTTTTTGTTATTAATTTTGAGGTGTACCTTTGAACACTGGGATCTCTGAAACTACTAGGTCTGTAGAACTATACTTGTGAAGGTAACTTGCTTGCAGCTTTAACAATTAGAAACTCTTCCCAAATAAAACTTGTTTTCGGAAAAAAAAAAAACTTGAACTAATGTAATAGTTTAATCATAATGATAGTTAAATTATATTACAGTTGTCACTCTAGGATGCCACTTTGATGACAACTGAAAATTATTTTAATTATATCTATCAAGTATTCAGATAAAATAAAGAGGTATTGGAAATTTAGGAAAATTATCTTTCCCATTTCTTTTAATTTACTTAGCATTGGAGACATAAAACCCATAGGGAATATGCAGGTCATAACACATACATAGACATTAGCATGCTAATTGAGTTTTAGTTTTATTTTTCCTTTCTCTTAACCTATCTTTGCCACTTTTCCTAGTGATTCTTTGTCTTTGAAAGAATTACAGCATTAACTTTTATTTATTGTCTGCTGGTGCTTAAATTTGATGAGAAACATTCTCTATAATTTCTCAGCATTAAAAATTGAAATATAGACGTTAGCACTCACAGTTTGATAAAGGAATAATTGTCCTGGTCTTTAGGCAATAACATGTTTTCATAAAAACCAAAATGAGTTTGAAAGTACAAAGGAGAAGGAAAACATCCGAAGCAGTCGCATCCCACTGATTCAGCACAGTTCCAGTTCATAGAATGGAAGTTCGATGCATCACAATGGTCTCCTATTGCTACCTAATGATAACTATATAATACATTAATTTCACTAAATGACTCATGCTCTACTTATAAAATTTAATTTTAACTGTCACCAAAAGCTATTAAGACACACTTAAAACCAAAATATGTATGGTTAGTTGTTGTATTCAATTTGAGTTACCAACTTCGCGTTTTTGTTCTAATGATGTTTTAGTACAAGTAAACCAATATTTGAATTCAAATGCTGAAGGAACCGTGTATTTCCTTTTTATTTATTAAGGTAGTGTTGTAGTATCAAACTTTACTTACTAGGTAATACTTCTGAAGCAATATTTCTGGATTATACAGAGCCAAAAGTTTTATTAGCATATTAAAAATGAACTTAAAAAAATTTGAAGTATAGTTGATTTACAATGTTGCGTTAGTTTCAGGTATACAGTAAAGTGATATGGTTATGCATATATATATTCTCAGATTATTTTTGTAATACGGGCAGAGTGGGCACACAGCCATTAGTATTATATATGACCATTAACACGTGACCCTTCGCGTGGTTAGAGGTCCCGCTCAGTCAGCCTCGTTGTGGTCTTCTGGGCAGAATGCGGTGAGAGGCAGTTGGAGGCCTTCTCCCCAGGGCCCTCCAGGCCCTGCAGCCTTAGGCCACTGGGTGAGCTGGGGGCCCAGGGACAGGCTGAGGGCTGTGTCCTGCAGAGCTCCAGAGCCCTCGCCAGGGCCGCCCACTGGCCAGGCCCAGGCCTTGAAGCAGCTGCGAACCTCTCCCCCACCCCGGCTTTCGTGACATAATGGTGGCAGCGGTCTCCATGGGCCATAGTCTGTGGAGGCCTCAGCAACTGGACTACATGGACACTGCCACTAAGGTAGCAGCTTCAACTAGCTTCAGTCTCTCCATTCAAATTCAAAAATTGGTACAGCTTAGTTCAGTTGTCTACCCCTAGGAGGTGGCCAGAGGTCAGGGTTCAATAACATTTTCCCTTATAGTTTATTACAAAATATTGGGTATAGTTCCCTGTGCTATACAGTAGGTCCTTGTTGGTTATCTATTTTAGATATAATAGTGTGTTTATGTTAATCCCGAACCCCTAATTTATCTGCCCCCCTTTTCCCTTTGGTAACTATAGCTTGTTTTCTATGTCTATGGATCTGTTTCTGTTTTGTAAGATATCATATATTTGTCGTTCTCTGCCTTACTGCACTTAGTGTGATCATCTCTAGGTCCATCCATATTGCTGCAAATGGCATTATTTCATTCTTTTTTATGGTTGAGTAATAGTCTGGCTAAACTTGTTTTTTAATGTAGAAGTTACTATACACAGATATAGTATACCACACTTAAATTTGAGAATCTTTTCCATATTCTCAAAACACAAGCAGTAGCAGTATAGTTGGGGGAAAGATGTATATAGAATAAAATCTAGCAAACACAGTAAGAATAGATTGTGTCTCTATGTCAAATGTCAAATGTGTCATACTGATTATTTACTAAAAGGAATGAAAAACACCACAGAGGACTAAGGTGGCTCTGTCAGGATTCATGGGGAAAATGTATCATCTTCAGTAACTTAACAAATTAGTAAAATTCTAGGTTAAAAAAAAAAAAAAAAGAAATAGATATACCAGGTGGATGTGATGCAAGACATAATTGAGCCGAAAAGGCAATTTGAGAAAAAGTCAATTGTCTGTCAATTATGGAAGATTTGCTTAGAGAAGTTCTAGAAAATTGGTTAATACATGTTGAGTTCAGATGGGGAAGGCCAGGAAGGCCTAATGAAATAGCCACTAATAAAAAGACTTTACTTGTCAGTGTAATGTTTTGTTCAGTACCCTTCACAGTATTTCACAGGAGATAAAAAATCATGATGTGATTTTTTCAATATGGTGTGTGTCATTTTCATTTGTTTTCTCAACTAATGTCTCATAGATTCAATCTTGAGTCTGGGTTGGAGAGTGAGGAGAAGATAAAGGAAGATCTTTTAATAAACACAGTCTTAGATACAGGGTCACAAGAGAACTTCTTTGTACTTTCTAACAGAGTCTAGCTTATCAAGGAGAATGAGAGGGCATTTTTACTTAGGCACACTTGCTGCTGTAGGTGCTTCAGCGCATCACTCTGTGTGCACGTTTCAGGTCAGTGGATACTGAAGGAAGAGCAGCAGAGAGAAACCTTGGAGCTCATATCAAAGGTGTCTAGCCTTCACGATAGCATCTCTTGGAGGAGTTTCTTAGGGGCCAGAATACTTTTTCAGTTCTTCATCTCAGTTTTCAGAGTATCCCTGGGCATGCATGCGTGCACAGATTCATCAGAGAAGGCATATTTGGAAACAACACTGCCTGTTAAGGTTAAAACAGGTTCTTAGCATTATATACAATACAGAATGAACCTCTTCCCAGCAAACTTCCAATTAATACCTTGTAGAATTTCTTATGCTGAACTGACTTCTTTTAGCTCTAAGTAACAAAAATAGAGCTCTGAGTCAACAAAATGTTCTTCTAGTTCTAAAACAAGACAGACTGAATTTATTTAACCTGAAACAGAAATGTATTCCCATTGTGAGATCTGCATGCTAAATCTCAGCTGAGATGAAGTGGTAGTGATTCAGTTTTAAACCCTTAAAGCAGTTTTAAAATCATTAGTAAACTGCAGTGTTTAGAAGGGTAGTGATGGTGCCATTTTAAAAAGAAATTGATATCTCCTTCAACTATACAATTTAATATTAAACAAAATAAATCTGAGCCTCAGTGGTCTGTCTCTGATTAACGTAGTTGTCGTCTCCCTGTGTGGGGTTCTAAAAATGAAATGAAGGTGGGGAGCTTTACGGTGTTTTATTTAGCTTTTGTAGCTCAGCATGATGTTCAACAGTGCCTAAAACTATAATACTACTTTTTTAAGTGGGCCACAAGTGTGGATTTTTATGGGTTCTCTTGTCAAATCAAACTATATAATGCAAAAACTGTGCTCAGTCAAGTAAAGAAACCTACACAATTTGAAAACTTAATGATGTCCATTTTAATGCTGCTACCTAAAAATATTTATAATGGAGATTTATCTATTGCTTGTGAGTATTTTTGAAGCTTGGTGATCTTTCAGATACTCAATTAGTGGTTTATAAATAGATTAGAAAATTTTATGCATATATTTTTATAATATTTACTTGGGATATATCCTTTCGCCAGTTTTTAGTCTTACTATCAGCTATTATAATAGATACATGTACGTGTGCATATGTGTGCGTGTGTATAAATATTCACAGTTGTATAATCCCAGATGCATAATGAATGATATCCATCCTCAACCCCGTAGTAACTCATGACCTCTTTATTGCTAAATGTCATCTTTATCTGAATAACCTCACTGCTGCATTTGAGATGGATCTCACACTCTCCTTTATGAGACTCTACTACCTGTTTGCTCCTGGTTTTCATGTTTAAGCATGTCTGATTCTTTCTGTCTTCCCTTTATCTGTTTCTTCATAAACCTTCTTTAAAAAATATTGTATTGGTCCTTTTCCTCCTAGTTCTATTGAGGTAAAACTGGCATACAAAAAGGGACAGATAATTAATGTATGCGATTTGGTGACTTTCAGTTGGGAAATATACATGTACACTTGTGTTACCATCACCACAATCAGGGTAATAACCATATTCATCACCTCCAAAACAAACTCTGGATATTGGAACTGTCTTCTCATTTGTTTTAATTCTACACATTTTGGGGGGAAATTCCACAGACATTAAAAACCACTGTTTTAATTACAGTTGGATGCTGATGTCTTCCACAGCTATATCTATAACTGCTTCTGCTCCTTCAGCCTACAGCCTCAAATAGACATTTATCTGTAAAACAAACCCGCCTGAATGTCCTAGAGGCACCTCAAATTCAACATGTTTAAGATTGAACCCTTATTTTCATCTTCCTCAGAAGGGGCTTCTTCTCCTGAATTCTGCCTCTCAGTTTATTATTCCCAAGCCAAACTGGAGAGGCATCTCAGTCTTCTCTTTCTCCCTCACTGTCCGTGTCCAGTCAATCACCAATCTTGATAATTTTACATGCTTCAAATAGTTTTCAAATTTTCTCCTCTCTCCAAAACAACAACAGTCAGGCTCTCATTATATGTCTCCTGACCTATTGTTACAACCTCCTAATACATTATCCTGTCATTAATCTTAACAAACCTCATACTTATCCTTAATGTAACTCCTGGGGATGTCTCTAACAAACATAGTTCAGTAGTAGAAAGTAACCCTCAATGCAGCAACCAAGGCACACTTCCCATTACTGCTTTTACAACTTCACCTCCAGGAACACTAACCTGCTTGAGATTACTAATGCATGTTCTCAGAACTCTCCCATGTCTGTTTGCCTCTGCTCATGCCCTCTGCCCTCATTTCTTCATTCTCCATTTTTTATTTAGATAGCTCATCCTTGAAAATTTTAGTCAAACATAATCTTTTCCAGAAAAGCTTTTTCTGAACTTTCCTATGTCCTAAATGGCCCATCTCACACTGTGCACAACTTTTTGGTAGTGCTTATCAAAGTCTATTGAAAGTTTCCATTTACTCAAATTTCTTGAAAGCAGAGACTGTGTCATATTGATCCTAGAAACCTTACTACCCAGCCCAATATTTGGGTCTTATAAGATGCTAAATTAAACTAGACCTAATGGATTAAAATGATCTGAAAGTACATTTTTCCACTGAAGATTCATGAACGTTGTAGAAAGAGAAATATATGTCAACAACTAAAATACCTGTTTGGCTTACCTCACACACATACGTGCAAGTAAATAAGTAGTCTTGATAAATGGAGAAAAACTGTTGACACTGGAAATCTCTCTACTTTTAGAATTGCCACATGTAGAATAGTATATATAGGGTTGATTTAAAAAGCAGTATTGGAGACCTTCAAGATGGCGGAAGAGTAAGACGTGGAGATCACCTTCCTCCCCACAGATACATCAGAAATACATCTACATGTGGAACAACCCCTACAGAACACCTACTGAAGGCTGGCAGAAGACCTCAGACTTCCCAAAAGGCAAGAAACTCCCCATGTACCTGGGTAGGTACAAAAGAAAAAAGACAAAAGGATAGAGACAGCACCTGCACCAGTGGGAGGGAGCTGTGAAAGAGGGAAGTTTTCCACACACTAGGAAGCCCCTTCGCGGGCGGAAATGGTGGGTGGCGGGCACCCTGAGAGGCTTGTCTGCTCCCCTCCAGGTCGGGTGGGGGCTGGGAGCTGAGGCTCAGGCTTCGGAGGTCAGATCCCAGGGAGAGGACTGGGGTTGGCTGCGTGAACACAGCCTGAATGGGGCTAGTGCACAACAGCTAGCAGGGAGGGAGTCCGGGAAAATGTCTGAAACTCCCTATGAGGCAAGAGACTTTTTCTTGCCTCTTTGTTTTGTGGTGCGCGAGGAGAGGGGATTAAGAGCTCTGCTTAAAGGAGCTCCAGAGATGGGCGCAAGTCGCGGCTAACAGCGCAGACCCCAGAGATGGGCATGAGATGCTAAGGCTGCTGCTGCCGCCACCAAGAAGACTGTGTGCAAGTACAGGTCACTATCCATGCCTCCCCTCCAGGGAACCTGTGCAGCGCGCCACTGCCAGGGACCCGTGATCCAGGGACAACTTCCCCGAGAGAACACAAGGCGCGCCTCAGGCTGGTGCAATGTCATGCGGGCCTGTGCCGTCGCAGTCACGCCCCTCATCTGTACCCCTCCGTCCCTGCGGCCTGAGTGAGCCAGAGCCGCCAAATCAGCTGCTCCTTTAACCCTGTCCTGTCTGAGCGAGGAACAGACGCCCTGTGGCGACCTACATGCAGAGGCAGGGCCAAATCCAAAGCTGAACCCCGGGAGCTGTGCGAACAAAGAAGAGAAAGGGAAATCTCTCCCAGCAGCATCAGGAACAGCAGATACAATCTCCACAATCAACTTGATGTTCCCTGCATCTGTGGAATACCTGAATAGACAACGAATCATCCCAAATTGAGGTGGTGGACTTTAGGAGCAACGATATATATATATTTTTCCTTTTTCCCTTTTGTGAGTGTGTATGTGTATGCTTGTGTGTGTGATTCTGTCTGTATAGCTTTGCTTTTACCATTTGTCCTAGGCTTCTGTCGGGTTTTTTGGGGTTTTTTTTAGTATACTTTTTAGTGCTTATTTTCATTGGTGGATTTGTTTTTTGGTTTGGTTGCTCTCTTCTTTCTGTATTTTTTTTTTTTTTTTTTGTGGTACACGGGCCCCTCACTGTTGTGGCCTCTCCCGTTGTGGAGCACAGGCTCCGGACGCGCAGGCTCAGTGGCCATGGCTCATGGGCGCAGCTGCTCCACGGCATGTGGGATCTTCCCGGACGGGGGCACGAACCCGTGTTCCCTGCATCGGCAGGCGGACTCTCAACCACTGCGCCACCAGGGAAGCCCTATATTTCTTTTTTTTAATTTGTTCATTTTTAATAATTATTTTTTATTTTAAAAACTTTATTTTATTTCATTTATTTATTTTTCTTTCTTTCTTTCTTTTCTTCTCCCTTTTATTCTGAGCTATGTGGATGACAGGGTCTTGGTGCTCCGGCTGGGTGTCAGGCCTGTGCCTATGAGGTGGGAGAGTCGAGTTCAGGACATTGGTCCACCAGAGACCTCCCAGCTCCATGTAATATCAAACGGCAAAAATCTCCCAGAGATCTCCATCTCAACGCCAAGACCTAGCTCCACTCAACAACCAGCAAGCTACAGTGCTGGACACCCTATGCCAAACAACTATCAAGACAGGAACACACCACCACCCATTAGCAGAGAGGCTGCCGAAAATCATAATAAGGTCACAGACACCCCAAAATACACCACCAGATGAGAACATGAACACCAGAAAGACAAGATCCAGCCTAGAACACAGGCACTAGTCCCCTCCACAAGGAAGCCTACACAATGCACTGAAACAAACTTAGCCACTGGGGGCAGACACCAAAAACAACAGAAACTATGAACCTGCAGCCTGAGAAAAGGAGACCCCCAAACACAGTAAGTTAAGAAAAATGAGAAGACAGAGAAACATACAGCAGATGAAGGAGCAAGGTAAAAACCAACCATACCAAACAAATGAAGAGGAAATAGGCAGTCTACCTGAAGAAGAATTCAGAGTAATGACAGTAAAGACGATCTAAAATCTTGGAAATAGAATGGAGAAAATACAAGAAATGTTTAACAAGGACCTAGAAGAACTAAAGAGCAAACAGACAATAATGAACAACACAATAAATGAAATTATAAATTCTCTAGAAGGAATCAATAGCAGAATAACTGAGGCAGAAGAACGGATAAGTGACCTGGAAGATAAAATAGTGGAAATAACTACTACAGAGCAGAATAAAGAAAAAAGAACGAAAAGAATTGAGGACAGTCTCAGAGACCTATGGGACAACATTAAACACACCAACATTGGAATTATAGGGGTCCCAGAAGAAGAGGAAAAAAGAGGGACTGAGAAAATATTTGAAGAGATTATAGTTGAAAATTTCCCTAATATGGTAAAGGAAATAGTTAATCAAGTCCAGGAAGCACAGAGAGTCCCATACAGGATAAATCCAAGGAGAAACATGCCAAGACACATATAAGTCAAACTATAAAAAATTAAATACAAAGAAAAAAATATTACAAGCAGCAAGGGAAAAACAACAAATAACATCAAAGGAATCCCCATAAGGTTAACAGCTGATATTTCAGCAGAAGATCTACAAGCCAGAAGGGAGTGGCAGGTCATATTTAAAGTGATGAAAGGGGAAAAGCTACCACCAAAATTACTCTACCCCTCAAGGATTTCAGCTGATTCGACCGAGAAATTAAAATCTTTACAGACGAGCAAGAGCGAAGAGAATTCAGCATCACCAAGCCAGCTTTACAACAAGTGCTAAAGGAACTTCTCTAGGCAGGAAACACAAGAGAAGGAAAAGACGTACAACAACAAACCCGAAACAATTAAGAAAATGGTAATAGGAACATACATATCGATAATTAACTTAAATGTAAAAGCATTAAATCCTCCAACCAAAAGACATAGACTGGCTAAATGGATACAAAAACAAGACCCATATTTATGCTGTCTACAGCAGACTGACTTCTGACCTAGGGACATGTACAGCATGAAAGTGAGGGGATGGAAAAAGATATTCCATGCTAATGGAAATCAAAAGAAAGCTGGGATAGCAATTCTCATATCAGACAAAATAGACTTTAAAATAAAGACTATTACACAAAACAAGCAAGGACACTACATAATGATCAAGTGATCAATCCAAGAAGAAGATATAACACTTGTAAATATTTATGTACCCAGCATAGGAGCACCTCAATATATCAGGCAAATGCTAACAGCCATAAAAGGGGAAATCGACAGTAACACAATCATAGTAGGGGAGTTTTAACACCCCACTTTCACCAACGGACAGATCATTAAAATGAAAATAAATAAGGAAACACAATATTTACATAATACATTAAACAAGATGGACTTAATTGATATTTATAGGACATTCCATCCAAAAACAACAGGATACACTTTCTTCTCAAGTGCTCATAGAACATTTTCCATGATAGGTCATATCTTGGGTCACAAATCAAGCCTTGGTAAATTTAAGAAAATTGAAATTGTATCTAGTATCTTTTCTGACCACAACGCTATGAGACTAGATACCAATTACAGCAAAAAATCTGTAAAAAATACAAATACATGGAGGCTAAACAATACACTACTTAACCAAGAGATCACTGAAGAAATCAAAGAGGAAATCAGAAAATACCTAGAAACAAATGACAATGAAAACATGATGACCCAAAACCTATGGGATGCAGCAAAAGCAGTTCTAAGAGGGAAGTTTATAGCAATACAATCCTACCATAAGAAACAAGAAACATCTCAAATAAACAACCTAACCTTACACCTAAAGCAATTAGATAAAGAAGAACAAAGAAACCCCAAAGTTAGCAGAAGGAAAGAAATCATAAAGATCCGATCAGAAATAAATGAAAAAGAAATGAAGAAAACAATAGCAAAGATCAATAAATCTAAAAGCTGGTTCTTTGAGAAGATAAACAAAATTGATAAACCATTAGCCAGATTAATCAAGAAAAAAAGGGAGAAGACTCAAAAGAATTAGAAATGAAAAAGGCGAAGTAACACATGACACTGCAGAAATACAAAGGATCATGAGAGATTACTATAAGCAACTATATGCCAATAAAATGGACAACCTGGAAGAAATGGACAAATTCTTAGAAAAGCACAACCTTCTGAGACTGAACCAGGAAGAAACAGAAAATATGAACACCCAATCACAAGCACTGAAATCGAAACTGTGATTAAAAACCTTCCAACAAAAACCCAGGACCAGATGGCTTCACGGGTGATTTCTATCAGATATTTAGAGAAGAGCTAACACCTATCCTTCTCAAACTCTTCCAAAATATAGCAGAGGGAGGAGCACTCCCAAACTCATTCTACAAGGCCACAATCAACCTGATACCAAAACCAGACAAAGATGTCACACAAAAAAACTTACAGGCCAGTATCACTGATGAACATAGATGGAAAAATCCTCAACAAAATACTAGCCAACAGAATCCAACAGCACATTAAAGGATTATATACCATTATCAAGTGAGGTTCATCCCAGGAATGCAAGGATTCTTCAGTATACACACATCAATCATTGTGATACAACATATTAACAAATTGAAGAATAAAAACCATATGATCATCTCAATAGATGCAGAAAAAGCTTTTGACAAAATTCAACACCAATTTATGATAAAAACCCTCCAGAAAGTAGGCATAGAGGGAATTTATCTCAACATAATAAAGGTCATATATGACAAACCCACAGCCAACAACGTTCTCAATGGTGAAAACCTGAAACCATTTCCAGTAAGATCAGTAATAAGACAAGGTTGTCCCCTCTCACCACTGTTATTCAACATTGTTTTGGAAGTATTAGCCACAGCAGTCAGAGAAGCAAAAGAAATAAAAGAATCCCAGTAGGAAAAGAAGAAGTAAAGCTGTCAGTGTTTGCAGATGCCATGATACTGTACATAGAGAATCCTAAAGACCCTACCAGAAAACTGCTAGAGCTAATCAATGAATTTAGTAAAGTAGCAGGATACACAATTAATGGACAGAAATCTCTTGCATTCCTATACCCTAATGATGAAAAGTCTGAAAGTGAAATTAAGGAAACATTCCCATTTACCAGTGCAACAAAAAGAATAAAATACCTAGGAATAAACCTACTTAAGGAGACAAACGACCTGTATGCAGAAAACTATAGGACACTGATGAAAGAAATTAAAGATCATACAGACAGATGGAGAGATATACCATGTTCTTGGATTGGAGGAATCATCATTGTGAAAATGACTATACTACCTAAAGCAATCTACAGGTTCAATGAAATCCCTATCAAACTACCAGTGGCATTTTTCACAGAACTAGAGCAAAAAGTTTCATAATTTGTATGGACACACAAAAGACCCCGAATAACCAAAGCAATCTTGAGAATGAAAAATGGAGCTGGAGGAATCAGGCTCCCTGACTTCAGACTATACTACAAAGCTTTAGTAATCAAGACAGTCTGGTACTGGCACAAAAACAGAAATATAGATCAATGGAACAGGATAGAAAGTGCAGAGATAAACCGACGCACATATGGTCACCTTATTTTTGATAAAGGAGGCAATAATATCCAATGGCAAAACGACAGCCTCTTGAATAAGGGGTGCTGGGAAAACTGGACAGCTACATTTAAAAGAATGAAATTAGAACACCCCCTAACACCATACACAAAAAGAAACTCAAAATGAATTAGAGACCTAAATGTAAGACCAGACACTGTAGAACTGTTAGAGGAAAACATAGGCAGAGCACTCTGTGACATAAATCACAGCAAGATCCTTTTTGACCCACCTCCTAGAGAAATGGAAATAAAAACAAAAATTAAAAAATGGGACCTGTTGAAACTTAAAAGCTTTTGCACAGCAAAAGAAACCATAAATGAGATGAAAAGACAACCCTCAGAAAGGGTGAAAATATTTGCAAATGAATCAACTGACAAAGGATTAATCTCCAAAATTTACAAGCAGCTCATGCAGCTCAATATCAAAAAAACCAAACAACCCAATCCAGAAATGGGTGGAAGACCTAAATAGGCATTTCTCCAAAGAAGATATACAGATTGCCAACAGAAATGAAAGAATGCTCAACATCATTAATCATTAGAGAAATGCAAATCAAAACTACAATGAGGTATCACCTCTAACCAGTCAGAATGGCCATCATCAAAAAATCTACAAATGATAAATGCTGGAGAGGTTGGGGAGAAGAAGGAACCCTCTTGCACTGTTGGTAGGCATGTAAATTGATACAGCCATTATGGAGAACAGTATGGAGGTTCCTTAAAAACTAAAAATAGAACTACCATACAACCCAGCAATCCCACTACTGGGCATATACCCTGAGAAAACCATAATTCAAAAAGAGACATGTATCACAATGTTCATTGCAGCACTATTTACAGTTGCCAGGACATGGAAGCAACCTAAGTGTCCATCGACAGATGAATAGATAAAGAAGATGTGACACACATATGCAACGGAATATTACTCAGCCATAAAAAGAAATGAAATTGAGTTATTTGTAGTGAGGTGGATAGACCTAGAGTCTGTCATACAGAGTGAAGTAAGTCAGAAGGAGAAAAACAAATATGTATGCTAACACATATATATATAGAATGTTAAAGAAAAAAAAATGGTTATGAAGAACCTAGGGACATGATGGGAATAAAGATGCAGATCTACTAGAGAATGGACTTGAGGACCTGAGGAGGGGGTAGGGTAAGCTGGGATGAATTGAGAGAGTGGCATGGAATTATATATACTACCAAATGTAAAATAGCTAGTGGGAAGCAGCCACGTAGCACAGGGGGATCAGCTGGGTGCTTTGTGACCATCTACAGGGGTGGGATAGGGAGGGTGGGAGGGAGGGAGACACAAGAGGGAAGAGATATGGGGATATATGTATATGTATAGCTGATTCACTTTGTTATAAAGCAGAAACTAACACACCATTGTAAAGGAATTATACTCCAATAAAGTTGTTAAAAAAGAAAAAGCACTATTAATGCAAAGAACAATTGAAATTTATATTTAGTATAGGACAATGTATTTACCACCTGAGAGAACAGGAAATGATAATGAGGGATATATCCAGGTGTAAGAAGATTACAAAGAGAAAAACAGTAACCAGCCTGTTCAGTCACACATTTGGAAATATGTTTTTCACTCACCCATTTAAAATATATACCATTTAAATTATTTAATATTTGCCTAAGAAGAAATACCCACCATTTTTTGCTTCACAAACCCCTGCTCTATTCATCTTGCTGTGCCTTTTAATGCTACATTACTTATTTATGAGATCCAACTTTATACAATTGTACTTCGGTTTTATAGACTGATGAGGATTCATGGCCTATTCACTTTAGTTGGATTCAGTTATCTTCCACAAACGGTATAGCTTACCACAGTTACTTATGCTGACTTTACAGCCTCACTGATGATGAAATTTGGCAATCAATTTTTACTTTTACAGGAAGAATTGCAACTGTTTCTGCAGCCTTTTATTAAGACCAAATCTTGTCCTTTAAACTTTAAGAAAAAATGTGTAATATATAGACATTGATTAAACATGAATGCACCATTTAATAAATTATTATAAAGTAAACATAAATGCAAGTATATCCCAAGTATATAATGCATCACCAGGAAAGCCCCCTGAGTGCTTCTTCCTAGTGCTAATCTCTTTCCTCCACTTACAGTTAACCACTCTGACAGTTTCTTTCTTTCTATTGTAGATTTACCAACTAAATAAGCATCCATAAATAATATAGTTTACTTTTGTCTATTTTTAATGTGTATATACAGAATTACAGTGTATGTGTGTTTTAGTATGTGCCTTCTTTCATTCATCTTTATCTTTTTTAAGATTCAACCACATTTCTTCTGTTTATTCATGTATTTTATTTTCTATGTGTATCTATGCCACAATTCATTTTCACATTCCACTATTGATGAATATTTGAGTGGTTTCTAGTTTGGGGCTATTATAATCAATCCTGCTGTGAGTATTTTTATATGATTTCTCTTGGTGCACAGAGAATGTGCCTGAGTTTCTCTATAAGCATAGTTAACTTTATTGAAAATGTGAAATTGCTTTCCATAGTGACTGTTTCAAGAATTCTCTGAGTTAGTAATGGTCCCCATCTGCATTCTTGGTGTGTCAATCTTTCTAATTTAGATCAGTGTGGTATAATTTTAGTGGTATCACATTGTGGTCTTGATCAGCATTTCCCTAATGAGATTGAACATTTCATATATTTATTTCAATTTTGTTTTTTCCAAAGTGCCTATGTAAATCTCTTATCCCTTTATCCAAAGGATTGCCAATGATTTTTCTTCTTGAGTGTTCTTTTTCATTGTTGGGAGATCGTTATATATTCAACATATTGCTCCCTCCTTGTTACATGTATTTCAAACATCTTCAATGTTGGGGCTTTCATTTCACTTCCTTAATGGTGTCTTTTGATACACAGAGATTTTAATTTTAAGATAACCAACTTTATTCATCATTTTTCAATTGTGAATTGCCATCCTCAGATCATGAATATATTCTCCTATATTATTTTAAGATACTTTTTTGTTTTGTTATTTATATTGTCTGTCATCTGAATTTTATTTTTGTGTATGATGTGACATACAAGTCCACTTTCATTTTCTTTTATACAAATATTTATTTATTCTCTTTATATTTTATTTTAGGAGTGTTATAATTTCAGGTCTTATAAGTCTTTAATCCATTTTGAGTTGATCTTTGTGTGTGGTGTAAGATGTTTCCCCTTTCATTCTTTTGCATGTGGATATCCAGTTTTCCCAATACTATTTGTTGAAGATTTTATTTTTTCCCCACTTGTAGTCTTGGCTCCCTTGTCAAAGATCAGTTAACTGTATAGGTGTGGGCTTATTTTGGGGCTCCTTTTTCTGTTACCTTGGTCTATATTTCTCTTTTTATGCCAGTATCATACTGTTTTAATTACTGTAGCTTTGTAATGTATTTTGATTTCAGGACGTGGAATGCCTCAATTTTGTTCTTTTTTCTCAAGATTACTTTGGCTCTTTAAGGTCTTTTGTGGTTCCATACAAATTTTAGCATTGCTTTTCTATTTCCATAAAAAATACCATTGGGATTTTGATAGGGATTTCATTGAATCTTTAATTGCTCTGAGAAGTATGGATATTTTAATTATATTAATTGTTTACATTCATGAACATGAGAGTTTTTCCATTTATTTATGTCTTCTTTAATTTCTTTCATCAGTGTTTGTCTTTTTGATCAGTGTTTCATCTATCACAGGAGACAGAGAAGATCATTATACAGTGATTAAAAGGGTCAATTCATTAGAAAGATATAATAATTATGAATTTATATGTATGCAGTATCATATCGCCTAAATATATAAGGAGACATTGACAGACCTGACGTGAGAATTAGGGAACTCCAGGGTAATAGTAGGAGACTTCAGTACCCCACTTTCAATAATGAATAGAACATCTAGACAGAAAATCAATAAGGAAACAGCAGGCTTGAACAACACTATAGATCTACTGTTCCTAACAGATATATACAGGATATTCTACCCAGGAGCAGCAGAAAACACATACTTCTTGAGTGTATATGGAACATTCTCCAGGATAGATCACATACTAGGTCACAAAACAAGTCCCAACAAATTTTAGAAGATTGTACCTCTTCCTGCGACACTTCTCTCTAACTCTTCACATGATTTACTCCTTCATTCAAGTTTTAGAGATCTTTACTGGAGGATTTATTTATTATTTTAAGGTCCTATATTACATATTGGACTACCTATATTTTTTCCCAAGGAAGAGATTTAGAGTACCTTTTACTTCTCTCTTCTACTACTAAACATTTACTGTTTGCATTAAAAAAAAATTCATTGACTTCTTGCTAGATTAATTTCTGGTTCACTCTATGTCTATCTGTCTTTCACAAAAAACCTCCACTGCTTACCATAGAAGAGCATTATCAGTCAGGAAGTCTGTTTTATAGCAAGTAGATTTCAGATAAGCTTCAAAGCCATGTGGATAAATAGGAATTTCTGAACAAAAATGATATATCTTCCACAAATAATATGTATATATAAATATATTTTTAATATATTACTTGGGGTCACTAGGCTTCTCAATATATAACCAAGTTTGAATGAAACCTCAGATTTCTGGGTGGAGTCGGCCTGTTAGAGGAAGGTATACGTATACTCATGGGCCAATTCTATGTCTAAGTTCCTGCTCCAGTGAATAGTCTCTCCATTTCATACCTTGAAATTGTATATGTAAAATTTAATCCCTGCAGTGATCAGTTTAGCTGTAATAATGCTGTGTAACAAGCAACAGAAAATCTTCATGACACAACAGTGAATATTCATTTTTCTCACTCTTGAGTCTGTGCATAGGTAGGGGTTGTACTGGGGTTTGACTGATCTCCATTAGCCTCAGATGGGTGTGGCCCCAGGGCAGAGCTCAGGTTTAGGCCTACTTCATAAGTGTCTTATTCTCTTTGTACCAGTACCATGTTTTTGTTATGAAGGTCAAGAGTGTAAGAGTCCATGCCTAATTTCACATGTGTAAAGTCTTTTCTCATGCGAGTTACTGCAATGTCACTTGGCAAAGGCAATGTGGTAAACAATTCAATAGCAGGGAGAAAGTGGAAAACTGCACACAATAATACAATTTACCGTAATCCTTTTTTGATTTTTGCTAAAATATATACAAATTATTCATCAGAATGTTGATTATACTAGGAAGATTATAGATGGTAGAAACATTCAGAAACTACAGATAGCTTCTTACTGTTATGTTCTTTAAATTCTGTTGACTATCCCAATACTAATGATTTTTTCATTCTACTCTCAACCTATATTACACACAGCCCTCCCTAAGCCCAGTTTTCTGACTTTTCTCCATCTCTTTTATTACTTCTTCTTCTCTCTAAGGAGTAAAAGAAATAGGTTTTCTTTTAACTATTCAACAGTTTAATGATTATTTTTTGTTTAGACTCTTGTAAACATTTATGCCTTCTGTTCCTCATTTTTAACCCAAGGAGTAGCAAATCAATGTATTTTCCTCTAGGGAAAGATTTATTTCCTTCCTGAGAGTCATTCTTGTGGAAGTTGTAAAAGATATTTTATAAAACTGTCTATATATACCATTATAAAATTGTGGAATATAATTTTAAGCCCCTTCCTTAATTATTGCAAGGGAAAAAATATTTTAAGGTATACTGTTGGAAAATATTCGCAAAAATGCTATTACTTTAAAATACGTTTTGCTTGTTATTTTTACTTCTCTTACCATCTATTTGCATTGTATACCACAGTTGACCAAAGATTTAAAACATGAATATGGACGAATAAATGAACATTCATTAGTACATTTTTTCTCAGAGTACAGCGAAGGAAGTCACACCAATAATATTGCCCCATTTTACAGATAAGGTAACAGGGCATCAGAAAAGTTATGTGACTTTCCTATTTTCATACATTTATTTATTGATTCAATTACTACTTGAAGTTGGGTATAGCTACTCCCAAAGCCAATTATACTGTTCTATCACACTGCATGCCTTTATTGAAAACATTTACATCTAATCATATCCAATAGAAAAAGATTTTTTTTTAATTAATTAATTTATTTTTGTCTGCCTTGGGTCTTTGTTGCTGCACGTGGGCTTTCTCTAGTTGTGGTGAGCAGGTGCTACTCTTTGTTGCAGTGTGTGGTCTTCTCATTATGGTGGCTTCTCTTGTTGCGGAGCATGGGCTCTAGGCGCGTGGGCTTCCATAGTTGTGGCACATGAGCTCAGTAGTTGTGGCTTGTGGGCTCTAGAGCATAGAGTAGTCGTGGTGCATGGGCTCAGTTGTTCCGTGGCTTTGAGAAATAAATAAAAATTCTTCTGGTTAAGGATGTGAAAGTAATTCCTAAAAATATATTTAAAAAAACATTTCTTTAAGCCAAGTAAATATGTACAAGGTTGTTTTAAATTTGATTTACTTTTATACTTATTTTCAGTTGTATGTATGTATTGATCATGTTTCATTCTGATCCTTTTAGAAGAAAAATGTCCAATCATGAAAACTTATGATATGAAATAACAACTAAAGAGGAAATTAAGGCGGCTTTTAATAAGTCCATTCATAATATCATATTTTACTTAAATAAACATATATTTCATATTTATGCCATTTTTTAAAATAAAGAGCTGTTGCTCATGTAGCAAAAAATCATGTCTAACCTTTATCTATCCAGACTTCCTATTGTTCCTCTAACAAATCTTCTATCAGGACTGTATGATCATTTGTTTGGTTTAATAAAAATATAGCATCTAAAATAAATTATAAAAGCATACAATTTTAAAGGTGGAAAGCACCATTCAAATAACTTCTCTAAGAAAATCTTTTAATTTTAAGAATTAGGAGAATAAATACCAAAGACCATACAGTTAACATGTTAGAAGGAGGGCTCAAACTAAGCTTTCACTTCTACATATAATGTCCTTTCAACTGCATCACATAGAATAATCTATCCACTTTTCCAGTGCCCAGTAGGAATCTTCTGATAGATCTTCACAGAATACTGTGTATTAGATATCTAAACTATGTCTGATCCTGTAAATCCAATTATACTAGATTGCATTGTAATAATATTTATTTTCTATACTTAAAATTCATAATATGTTATTGTAATGGTAAGACTCATATATACAAAAGAAAGTCTGATTTACTTCTATACTTTATCTTTACTAATATTTACTAATTTAAATCTTAATAGAAAAAATATAATTACATCTTTTGTGAGGATCTCTAATCTGACATTGACATTGTAACAAAGAAATTTTCTTAAGCAAAACTTCAAAATACAAATTACCATAAACTGTCTAAGAACGTTTATTTTTAAAATGCTGAACGTATGTATGATGAACAAATTGGCCAAATCATTTAAGATGATAATTTAGATGTTACTATAAAGCAGGCTGAAGTTTTCTATGTGTAACTCTTTTCTTTTTTCAGTTTTACTGAGGTATAAGTGACAAATAAAATTATAAGGTATTTAGTATATAATACTATCATTTGGTATATGTATACATTGTAAAAGGATTACCCCCATCAATGTGTAGCTCACTCTTGAAACTTACCAAAAAAAATTCCACAAAGGGGAAAAATTATTATTGCTGATAAAATAGCTTAAAATGGCATGAGATGTCAATGTTACTGAGCTTATTAGGTTCATTTCACAACAATTTAAATTTTATAGGAAATTTAAAAAATATCCTGGGTTGACTGGTTGGCTATTTTTAATTCCATATTGTGTAGCCCAACAAGCTTCAAATTATGTCCCTTTGGAGCTGAATTTAGTCTTTCTCTCTGGAAGCCCCAAATTTGCTGTGATTGTTTACCACCTGGCCATTATTTTTATAGCTAAAACCATGCATCAGGAGATCATCTATTTCTCTTTCTTTGACTTTCCTTATTATTTAGTTATACAGTCAATATTCCATGGGATGTGAAAGAAACATGATAAACAGGAAAAAATAGTGAAGTTAAGGGAAACCAGCAGAATCATGGGATGACTAAAAACACATTTGGAGAAATTTATCAAAACTAGATACTTCTTACTGTTCCATTGTATATAAAAATTAAGCGTAGAACAGTAAAATTACCACAAAATTGGTTATTTATGAATTGCTTCACTTTCATTTAATTGAGCTCTTCCTCAAGCTGTGTGATACCAAACAATTGCTTGTTCACAGGACTTTTTTTTTTTTTTTTTGAGCAGTGGAAAGTTTAATGTTGATAGAAGAAATGGAGGAGGTAAAAAGATAAAGACTTGGGAGGGTAGTGGTAGAGAAATCAAGGTAATATAAAAAAAATAGAAAGGTAAGAAGATGCCGGTAAGCAGGTTCTACTTTGTCCTTTCAAATAAGGAATTTTTTTTTTAAATTCCAACAAAGATGAGAATAGCTACCTTCCCCCCTGAAATCTGGATTGTGAACCATACCTTCCTCTAATTAACGAGGCATGTATTTCGGGTGAAAATATTCATACCTAGAAAATTTTCTATTCAACTTATGGTCTCACTAAAAATTGCAGGTAGCCTTGGTCCTAAGAGACTAAAAGTCAATATTAGTGCATCAAAATAACGTCATTCACAGGAAGAACTTAATGAATTAACACAGCTCAACAGTTTCATCAGTTACGTAAATGTAGTTGACTTTTCTAAGCAAGTTTGCCTTTATGATTTTTCAGTTTGATTATCACTCAATTAGAAATCACAAATCCCATGAGCTAAAGAATAATTCACAAGTGCATAAAATCTTCCACAGACTTAATGTGGATCACTTGGTATTTCAGTTTTTATTTTAAAGAGATGCACGTGTCATTCCCAATTGACATGTACACACTGCTATATTTAAAATAGATAACCAACAAGGACCTACTGTGAAGAATAAATAAAAATTAAAAAAACAAAGAGATGCTACAGATAAAAATATTTAGAGAAAATGTTTTAGAGCAATAGCACCATATATCTTTTACTATTTTATGTTTTTCCTATATTTGGCTTACTGTCAACTTTTGAAATAAGAGTAGGTGAGAAGAATATCTGGGACCTTGTGAAAATTTATTGAAAATTAAACAAATGACAATGAATGAGTGCTAAATAAATTGAGAGATTATAATTTTTGAGAGATTTTCTCAATTCTACACAGATCTGTAGGCATTTAGCCATGGTTATAAACCTAGGAAGACATTTATTATAAAATTTAAAAAATAATATTAGCATTATTAACTAACATATATTGATTGTTTGCTACATGCCAGATACAGTTCCAAGTGCTTTCTGTGTATTAGTTCATTCAATAACCATAAAATCTAATTTGGTAGGTACTAATATTTTCTCTACACCTGCAGACTCTAAGAGGTTAATTTCTTTGCCAAGACTGTATAACTGGCAAATGGCAGAATCAGTGACATGAAGCTGTGAAATCCTAAAGAACTTGTAATTACCTTGGTTGGAAGAAACCTAAAATTCTGGATAAGAGCACTAGTCTTGGCATTAGACAGTCTCAGTTTTGAATTCTAGGTTTATTACCTAGCAACTCTATGACTCTGGCAAATTACCTACCTGAAACTCAGTTTCCTTGTCTACAAAATGGAGAGAGTAGGTCTAGTTTATAGACTCCCCTAAGGCTTGAAGGAGAGGAGTCACAGTTGCCTAAGCATAAGAGCTCTAACGGCTAATGTGATAGTAGTGGCAGCAGTAACATTTTATACTCTTGAATTTTGAGACCTACATTGAGATATATCTTAATTTTGATTCAACCACCTGTGGTATGAACCATTTTTCTAAGATTCCTACTATGAATACATTTCAAAATCATATCCTTTATGCTTTCATAAAAATGGCTGACAATGTGGAGCCGATTATAAATTACTAAGAAGCTTGCAGGTTGCCCTCAGAGTCTTGTCAAGTTTGAAGTCCAACTTGGGGATGATTCTTCACTGAGCTCCTAATCTAAATCATTTTGTCATCATCTCGGAAACATTTTTTCCCCTATTTTAACAACTAAAATGGAATTTTAAAAGTTTCAAGAATTTTACTGAAGTCAAGACATACTGTATCTATGGCCATTTTTCCTAAGGGGAAAAAACAGTGATTTTGTCATGACTTGTACTTAGTATAAGTAATGTGAAAGTCATCCTGAGGATTCCTGACCTTATTAAACCTACAGTTTAGGGGTGATGGATGTGAGCTGAATGCCATTTGCTTTCTTGGCCCCACAAAACTGGATTAAGTGCCTCTATTTATGTGCTCTCACACCTCGCTATACTTTTTTTCATAATACTCATTAATATTTGAAATTGTTTATTTGTGTATCTTTTTTTTTAACTTTATCTTCCCTATTAGAATGTAATTTCCAGGAAGGCAGGTTAGAAGCTCTATTAGATGCTGTAATTGTGCAATGTATCTTTATTACTGGAGGTTATTAATTTTTCAAGACAATTATTGTTTAATATCTACTTTTTTCACTATGGTTCAGGTGACATTAGATGAAAGAGCCCTTTGCTCTTACCCTTCTTTACAGTCCCAGCAGCTAAAATGCTGTTCCGCACAAATTTGACAGTAAATACATGTGAATAAATCAATGCATGAAAGCATATATGACTGATTTCAAACCAATTTTAAAAATTAGTATTTTGTATTTTATGCATTGATATATTTTTCTAATATAGGACTGGGAAGAATAACACGATTCAAAAAAATTCAGCTAATATTTACTGAGATGGAAACTCAGTTCTACACTAGAGCATTAATGTGAACAAAGCACATTCTCTCTTTTAGAATTTACATTAGATAGCAGAGGTATAAATGCAAATAATTATATACAATGCAATATGAAAAGTGCTGAGACAGGCATGTACAAAGTGCTATGGGATCAGAGAGAAGTGGAAACTAATTTAATTTAACTCTAGCATTTAAATGATGATATAAATACACATTTTTATTTATCTTCTTTTGGTTTGATTTGATAAAAAATAACATTGGTTCTGTGTCTACACAAACATGTTTTTGAGGGATGCGCCGCTGAAAAAATATTCTTTGTAACATGCTTTCCTGAAAGGAAAAAAGGATTTCCTGTGTCTTTATCCCTTTAGTGTTTATTTCTCCTCTCTATATATTCAAGTATAGTTTAGTATTAAGTTTATCCCTTTAGTGCAAGCCTTCTTTAAATAGATTTCTTGCCTGTTTCGATTTGTATGAAATCCCAGAAGGCCTAGTTAAAAGTTAACCTGCAACAACAGAACATCACTTAAGTTTTAGAGCTAGTAATTACATCCAAATCTTCATATGTTGACCCACTAAGCGTTTATGAAGTCTGCCATTATGACCGGACAGACTACGTGCTGTATGTAGATCATTAAAAATTTTATATAGAATTCAAAATCCATATTTGAAATGTGACTGTTTGTCTAGTGGTATGTTTTTCCATCATCTCTCTGAACCCTGCAGTACACCATGACAGGCCATGCTTTGTATGCTGTTTACATGAAATCAATTATGGTAAAAAAAGATGAGATAATCTTGGTTTATTTTAGATGTAATAGTATTCTTTTGGGGACAGATGAAGGTTAATTTTACTTTATATTTGATACTAATGTTAATTATCTTAGCTGAGCAAAGTTTATAATTATTTTCATGTTTATATCACTTTTTAATGAAGTTAATTTCAGGTAATGCGAGCAGATTGGCATGAAAGGTGAGATTTGAGGCATGTATGGTATGGTATTTTACATTTCTTAGTGTATTAATTATCATGTAGATTTGCATACGTTACTACAAGAGAGAAAGTGAGGGGGAAGAAAGTTGATGTAGTAGGAAAAGCAAAAGTTTTATAGTGGAGTATGTGGGTTGGAATTTTAGTTCTGCTATTTATTAGCTGTACAATATGGTCAATCTGTTTAAGTTCATATAAAATCAGTAAAATGAAGGTGCTCATAATAACTTCTTTACAGTTTTGATATGATAATTAAGAGATAATGTACATAAAAGCAGTTTTCAAAATAGAAAGTACTAGACAAATATCAATTACTATGTATATATATACACATAGGCATAATTATGTCTAATTGGCATGTAGCACTTTATTAGCATCTACACTCAACATCCAACTTTATTCACAGAGCACATTTACTAACTGAATATAGCAAAAATTTGATATAATTCTTTGTTTTTTTGTTTTATTTTTTAAATAAGTAATTCTGGCATCTTTAAGAGCAATTAAGTATCTGGTATTAGGGAACATATCTGATGCTTCTATATATCTAGAACCAAGCATAGCACCTGGTGAATATTACATGTTTTAATATATGCTGGTTAAATGAATGATTAAAGTTACAGTTCTGCTTTTAAGAACAAAGAGCAGGGTAACAGCTTTCAGTCCCCATCAATTAGGTTAAGAATTACCTTTTCTAAATTTTCAGTTTAATTGCCAACAGTGATTTGTAGAAGATAAGTGTTTGTAGAGCACTTTAAAGCCTGAATTACTTTCCCACTTCACTGGCATGGCATCTCAGGTAGAAGTAAATGAGTGGGAACTGTAACACAGCTTATGAATAAAATAACAGAATACAAAAGGGGAATTTTTAGACCAAAAGTTTAGTATTATTTTAAATGCAGTATACTAAGATAAAAATTTAGAGGCTGCAAGAATATCATGATCAGAATACTGTTCCTCAACCAACACCAAAGACAACATTCACAGGTGCTTCTGATGGTAAATAATAACTTCCTGTTCCTCTTCTTGAAGAGTTAGATTCTCTCTCACATTTAAAAAGGAGGAAAGGTAGTATTTTGTCAATATGTTTTTCTACTCAGTATACTACCTTGCACTGATATATTTTCAAATTTAGTTGGATGGTTATGATGTTTTATCTTTCATTTATCCATTCCTTGAATGAATATTTATAAGGTGTCTATTATGTGTAGAGCACTGGACTCACAGTGCTGGAACAAACAGAAGGGTCTCTGCTGTCATGGATCTCACAGACCAGTGAAGTGTCAGCCATTAAGTACATAAACACACCATTAAATACAAAAGTAAAAATTGTCATGAGCACTGTGAGGGAAGATAGTACTCTGAGTGTATCCTCCTGTGTGCTGAGAGGCTCTGGAAAGTCTTCTGTGAGGGGAAAGCTATGTAAGCTGAGAACTGAAGAAAAGGTGGACTTCTGTGAAGACTACTCCAAGTAGAAGAAAATGAAAAGACTAAAATAGAAAAAGAATAGTTTGGCTTGACTGAATAGCTAAATAAATAACTCATTAAGGAATGAGTGCAGCAATGGAGATAATGTAAGTTCACCTTTTTTTCCCCCTAGAAGACTGGGATGTGAAGGAATTGTAGCAAGATAACAGACATGTGATTATTTTTTACTTCTTCATTTTTTTTTGTAATGATAAAATGAAGGCTAATGGAAATAGGCTCAGTAAAGAGGGATGTGGAAGATGCTGGAAAGAGAGGCAACATAGTCCCAAGAGCATAGCCTCCCAGAACATAGGAGGGGATTGAATCCACTGATGGAGATTCTCCTCAATTTCAGTAGCAGGAGAATGGAGAAGACAGGAATAGATGTTGGATGGTTTATACATTTATTTTGAAATGACTACCTTCATGCTTCAAAATGATCAGTAAAATTCATAGTTCTGAGTATATTGTATATTGTATTTCCCAGGATTTGATGCAATGACTTCCATTGACTTCACTGAATTATTTTTTTTCCCTCTGATATCAGTCCAGACTAGATTGAGGCAGAGCAAGGAATAATGTGAGGGGAACCACTGACAATTTTCTATAACCTAGGTTTTTATTTTTCTCATTGAATGCATGTAAATTCTGAGCTACCCTGTAATAATAATCTTCAAGGTGTAGATTTCTATGATATGGCTCTTCATTTCCATAATTAAAATAAGTAAACTATTTCAGAGTGAATTCTAAAATGTTTCCAAGTCATCTTACTACTTATCTCTGGGCTCCAATCTGTCATGCAGCTAGAATAATTTATGATGCTGCACCAATTACAACAGCCTCTCTCCCTGGACAAGGATCACAAGCAGATGATATATTAATGTCCTAAATTCAAATCCACGTTCTCTTATTTCCTAGGTATAAGAACCTGAACAAGTTTCTTAGCTTTTTTGCAATATTCTCATCTATAAAATGTGGACAAAAAAACTGTCTTGCTGAGTGTTTGTAAGAACCAAAAGATAGAAAAGATGTAAAGCTCACCATCTAGGATTTCTGCTCTTAAAGGAGAATTAAATTCAAAAAGAAAATATGAACCATATCTCTGAGTACAAGGGTAGAAATAGGTCATTGTTAGCTTGGGTCAGCACAATCAAACCAGAGAGTTTTGTAACTTTGAAGTCATTCTGTAGCTCTGGAGCTGATTATTTCTTTTGAAAACAGTGAATGACTGACATTGGAATGATTCTAAGTATATGTGTGTGTGTGTGTGTGTGTGTGTGTACATATACATATATGTATATGTATACACACACATGTGTATGTGTGATTTATTATGTTTTGATAAATGAGAAGTTTGTAATCTAATGAAAAGACAGTACAGATATTGGCTTGTGATGGAGATTGAGATGCACCTCCCAGATTCCCCTTCAAAGAAGGACATTCTGTCTTCTGGGACTGATGTAGGAAGATACCCTTTAGCTGCCAACCAGGGTTACCTCAGTTGCAGAGAGAGAAGGGTCACACCTTTCTCAGTGTAGTCCACTGACTGATGGCCAAATGCAAAGGCCTGGTTATTTTAGCACAACTGGGAATAACTCTAACATGCAACTCTAATTCCACAGCTTCTTCCAGAATTGGCCAAGACTGTTGTTGGCCCTGGCTAGTTAGATTTTTCTCTTAATACAGTCCTGCTTCTTTTGTCTGCTTTCCACATGCATGGATCCAAAAGGTACACTTGCAACTAATTGCTGGCCCATTTTCTGCTTCATAGGGAATCCAACGTGCAAACAAAGACCCTTATATATCACAGTACTTTCCCTCAGGTCATACAAGAATCAAAGATAGGAGGCTCATTTTTTTAAAATCTAGATTCAGTCTACAAAATAAATAAATAAAAGCAGGCAATATTTCTTTGGTTTGTTTTCTCACTCCTTAGTTTATGATATCTCAGAAAGATTAGTTCACTGGAATTCTGAAACCCAGGACTGGAAATATTCCCTATGGGTATCATAATTCACGATGTGGATATATAGCAAATACAGTCTCTTTTTCACTGTCTTATTCTTTCTATCTCAACATTTTTATGAGGAGCTCCTCTGAGCCTACAGTCTTCTCTAATGGTTTTATGATTCCGCGGTATCATACTCACCCAAGTCTGCACAGACAGATTTCTGTCAAGAGCGATCAGTCTTTATGAAAGTAGCAAGAGTAATGCTTCCTCTGGGCAAACAAAATCAAAGTCGTTCACACCTGTCATGCTGGATGGTAGCTTCAGTCTCCACTTAAAGTCTTTAGACTTTAAGTTTGAAATAAGTCAATAGCTTTCTTCTTTATAATCTGCAAAGATTCTTGATAGATTATAGAGTTTTGATTTCTCAGAGTAATACGTTTCATTTTAACTTATGATTTTTATCTATTTTTTATGCCTGTCTCCACTTCTTTTATTGACTTAATTATACTGACTAGACCACTTCTAACCATCAACATAATTCAATAGAATAAAAACCATTATTCTGAGGGAAAATTTCTGCTAGACCAATTGATATGAAAATATTATTATTGAGAATGTGCTAACAATAAAAGAATGTATGTTCAAAAGAAGTTTTTTTCCCCACTTTTTTTTTTTAAATCTCCAGTTGGGCTTATTTTCTCTCATTTAATCAGAAAAGCTTAAGAATGTTGATAAGATATCTGGGTCTTTTATAAATCTATAACTTAAAAAAATCTATGCATATCTCTAATATTAAGGTGAGCAGCAGTAGCATTTTACACCAGAACTTAAGGAAACAAACAAAAAGCACCTTGCAGAATGCCTGCTGCATAGTAATCGTTCTAAAATAGTTACCCACTGTTTACACAGTCAGTGGCACATAGAGATGTGCTCTGAAAGTATACTGGAAGGAAAGCAACTAGAAAAGGAATAGCAAGCAGAATTTAAAATTTCTGATTCAAAAGGCAGTTCTACATTTTGTACATCTTAGCTCTTTTCCCCTGCCCATGAATGCAGACCTAGGGAGTAAATATGAAAAGATAAGTTATTCCTTCCAATTAATTCCATTCCACTAATTTAAATGAATATGTTAGACAAAACCATAGAAAATGTAATCTTCTGTTACTTCAGTGCATTGTTGGCACAGGAATGAATATAAAACATACATTTCCAAGTCAACCAAGTTGGTGACATCCCAGATTGGGGAAATGGAACATAACTAAAAATTGCAAAATTTTAACCTTACCTCCAGGGATGATTGATGATAAAATAAAACCGAGAGTTCAGAATCTGTATCCTGCTCTACCCCAGTGAATATATCAGGGTAGGTGACTATGATAAGATAGTGGTGATATGTATAAAATGGAGAAAGTCCTTTTAATTTTATGGTTGTCATTTGGGAAACAATGTGTGCTTATATCAAGCAAAAAGCATTATTCATAGGAGATGTTTTTCTCTCCTTAAATGGATATCATATTGGCCAAAGGCCTTTTCATTTCTTTTGTCTTAGATATGTATCTGATAATCTAATATTTGGATATTCTGCAGAAAATGCAATTATGGAGAATTTCTTAGAGAATCCAACCTGGCTGTCACATTTTTTCTACTTTCCAGTTATGATTTTCTTCTGCCACCGATACAAGCAAATCATTTGTGAGAGCTATAATAGCCAAAGTTCTGTGATAGCTAGAAGGGCAATACTTAGGGCATAGATCATTCTTGGCTCTTTAGAGAAATATATGGGAATGTTTATATTTAATACAAAAAATACTGGGTAAAAATAAAATTAAAACTTGAGATTAGCAGAAAGGATCATAAAGACATCAGATAAACAAATATTACATCTTTAATAAGCATAGAGGAAACTGTTTAAAGTACAAAAAAACAGAAAACAATAGTTAGTGTCAGAACTTGACAGACAAGGTAAGCACAAATATAAAAGAAATGCCTGAGCCAAGCAGATTATTACATAAAATGTCATCTATGATGATGGTAGTTTTCTCTTACTTTATACTTAAAAACTGATGACTGATGACTGCAGCTCCAGAGGTGCTCTGAAATAGTTACTTTACATAATAGTTTGGGCATGTATTTTGAAAGTGATGCTATTGTAATCAGTGTTGAAGGAACAAATGCTTACATGAAAATGTTTATTTTTGGTATATTAGGAAGTTACAGAAGGTTTTCTTTTGACTAGAGCATTCATTCGTAACAGGGACATATCACCCCCAAAATGGAAAAAGTCAGTTTTTGAAAGGCAAAAAAAATATACTCTTTATATATATAAAACACAAACATATACATAAACAAATATGCAACAAATCTGTGGTAATAAAATTTCATAGAGGTGCAATTAGGAAAAAAAATATCTAGAAAGCCTATTGAAGCGGGGGGTATAATGAAAAAAGTTGGAGCAACCCTGGGATAGAGTATTGAAAAATAAAACTACTGTATTTAATTCCACAAAATATTGAAGATATACTTACAACACTTGTTTTCAAACTGAACTACAAATAGATTTTCTTATAGGATTTTAGCTGACTTATAATGAAATAAAAGAAAGCAGTAAAACAATAGCATAAGGACAAAGTTCAGGAATAAACAATTATTGATATGATTGCTCACTTAATTCTCTAAAATGGAAAACATGTGTTACATCTCATAAAAGGAAAAAATATTAGCTTTTTAAAAAGAATTATACATACTAAATTATATTTTATTTTCTTCATGTGATTGGGTATTTGGGGTAGGAAGGATATGTAACTGCATCATGGAAATAGCTTCAGATGAAATGTTTGCAGAAAACTTTTATCTGCTGCCTGTCAATGCAAAGAACAGGCATGGTTCAGATACGAACAAGCCAGCCTGCTCTTAAGAAACTCTTAATTTTGTGGGGGCTATAAAAAAAAGTAATAAGGATTTTGGTAAAGGAGTATACAGTGAGCTTAAGGAACATAGAGATAAGACTTTTAACTTAGGTGTTTCTGAGAGAAGTGACATATGGGCTGAAGAATAATCAGTTTGTGAAGTAGGGGGAGGACTTCAAGCTAGAACAAAGCAAGTATGAGACAGCATGGTTAGTTTGGCAAAATGCACTTAGATTTAAGGCCTAGAACATGTTTGTCCATAGAAAAGAGATGGGACTGAAGATGTTGGAGAAGTAAAGTAGGAAGAAGGGAGTAAAAATAAAATATAATTTTATTTTATGACTTTGCACCATCAACAAAATGATACTATACACGCCAAACCCACAATGCAAATATATCAAATGTAAAGCAATAGGAGAAAAAATGAAAATCATGGAATGAGAAATAAACATCAGTGACAGCAAACCACTGTGATTTTGGAGTTGTTTGAAAGCTGACTGATATAATAAACTCTTTTGACTAAAACATAGAGTTTATGTCAAAGAGTTAGTTATGAGATATAAGTGCATAAGGGTAGGTTCGAAAAAGATCGTGTACAACCTTGAATGTTAGAATAAAATGTAGTTTATTGTGTAACTAGAAGTAATTGCTTTGACTATTTGTCAATTCAAGCAAACTTTCATTTAAGACACCTACTGCTTCATAAAAGGCAGTCTTAATGCAACATTGATTCAGCAAATACTCACTGAACATTAATGAAGAAAAGGTATTAGAAATTCAGCTATGAGCAATGCATTTTTTTTTGTCCTCAGTTTGCAGGAAGGATAGTATAGGAGCCAAGCAGGTAAGCAGGCAATTACATTATGTTATAGAACTAAATGAAAACAAAATGGCAGGGAGTCTCAGTGGAAGGACAGCTGTCTTGACTTGGGGAAAGCATCCTAGAGAAACATCCAAGCCCTTAAAGACAGTTTAATAGAGGTTTGTTCCATGGTAGAATAGAAAGAATTTAAGAACACTAAAAAAAGACATAGCTTTGGAGAAAAATATGGGCAGCTGTCAAACCTTTTCTGTGGGGTAATACTATTTACTGAGTTCTCTGGGTAGAAGTTATCTTTTCAGATTTGGAAGGATGGCCTGCAGTAGTTATGACAAGCAAAGAAATGTTTAGTGTAAAATAGCTCTTTTACCCCTTTTAGCTCTCACTATAATGATTTTAAGAGCCTCACAATTTATGATCAGGTCATGACTTCTCATCTGTTGTCACACATTTGTTTCCCAACCCATGATAAAATTACTTTAAAATGTAACTGGAAGTTACCTTTTCTTCTACTTTCAAATGGAATACATTTTTGATTTTTAAAAATTCAACATTTTTCTCAGGCCAGACATAACGAACATTTCTCAAAATGTGACAATGTCCATAAAATCATCAGACATACTTTTTCATAGAATTTTCTCTGTAATGTGTCTAATACTACCTGAATTCATGCCTCAAGGACCTTAAATCTTCATTATTGTTTCTTGTAATAACTAAAGTGCTCTTTCCTTTTTGTTACATATCATCTGCTCATACAAGTTTTCCTTATATTTTTATTTGTTACACTAAAACCACATATGAACAGGTTTTATGATCTTTCACATATGAATTCGTTAATTAATACAGACACCCAAATTCTCAGAACATCTTGATAAAAACAAAGTTAATGGAACCTAATGGACTCACTATACCAGGTTAAATGTGATCCTAAGGAAAATGAAGTGTATAAATAAACCAAATAAAAATAGACTGATTTATTCTTCACAAAAATATTTTTAAGAACTTTAGGACAGAATTGAGCTTTTTTAAATAGTTTCTAAGTAGATGTTGAAAACCTCAATAACAATAAACTTACCTAATTTTTAATTGATTACTTAATATGCTCTAAGCATGCTGCTAAGTGTGTTCAATCCTCATAGTAGGTAGTGAGATAAATACTTACTATCATCATCATTTTACAAATGAAGGATGGACGCTTAGAGTGACTGACTCACCCAAGGCCATAGAGTTAGTATGGGAAAGAGCTGGTCTTTTAACCTAGAGCTTAAGCCCTTAAGGAATCTCTAATTTATATATGGGTTTTCTAGATTCCTAGGGATTAAATATTTGAGAGTTTCAATACTTGATAAAAAAAACTATTTACTCTCATTATGTTTTTAGTGATTTGAACTCAAGTACACTTGTTACCTTCTAGCCAGTAAGTCTGTTTGCCATTGTTCAATAATGAATAGGTGTGGAGAGAGGAAACATTTACCAGCATGATGAGTCACTAAATTGCTTCTCCCATTTTACACTGATAATCACAGCCCTTGAAATAGCTCAGCTTCTTTAAAGAAATAAAGATGACAACTATTTTATGCCATTTTGAAGTTGGCAGGTAATTTTAAAAATGTACTTCTACTAGTAATGTCATTAAGGATGCACTTCCCAACTTCTCCTTCTGACCTCCCTGCTCAACACCTTTTAAGGTTCCTGCTTCAAGGTGAGAAAGGAGTGCACAGCCTCAAAAATTGCTGTGAAGGAAAAGCAAAAACTAAGGGAGCTAAGCTCCCTCTCAGCTTCACACTGGGCTAATTAGGTGCTACATGGTAGTTCACACCTTTCTAATAGCTATACTTTCTGTTTGTCCTCAAAGTTCTTTGCATAGAACTGATTTTTGTGAGAATAAACAGAAATTATTTTATATCTAAATAATCTGAATGGATATGAGTATAAAACATATTTTAAATTAGAATTAATCATTGAAAAAATAATAAGTAATTTACCCAGAGACTTCTCAACGGAAGGGGTGCAGACATCAGACTCTCCTTTGAGGTCTTATCCCAGTATATTCCACCCATAAAGACATACTTTTCAATCTCTATAGAATTTGTAACTCCCAATGTAGGTATCCCAGTAATGGGCTTTCACATTTATTGATGGGAAAGCATGGATAGTAGACCACTCTAAAAATTAACGAGGGAACAAAAGGGGTAAATATAATGTGTAAGAAATATTTTTCCCTGCTTCCTTTTCAAATGATATGCTATAAAATGGTGCTCAAGGAATAGTCAATAAATGCCCTTATACATGATCTGTTGTCTTTATTAAGTAATTATTATTTGGTTGTCTGTAATGTATTCTAACTTTGATTTTAGTGATTAAGATTTTCCAGAAGTTTTTCTAGCAAATATTCAAAGTTTTGTCCAGTGAGGTTTTTATTTGACTACAGACTATTAGCCAGTTTCCCAACAATACTCATTCACAAATAAGTAGCCACAAGTCAGGCCCCCTGGTAAGGTGTATATTACAAAATGTGTTAACCATGGACAGATGATTATAAAGTTGCAGCTATTACTGTTTTTTGCTTTGATGTAGTACAAAGGGAGAAGAGATGTGTGATTTTTCTTATTAACAATTTTAATTAACTTCTAATTGATTTCTAGGAAGAGAAATGTTTTCATTACAGCATCACACACTGAGCTCCTTGGTTAGATATTAAACATCAGTGCAAACTTCTTGACAGTATTGCTGATAATAAGGGATTTTATGTTTGGTTATCTTTTCTAACATGTACATACTCATCTATAATACTAAGTAAATGAAACTACCTTGTTTAGCCAGCCCATATCACTTAACTTACATGACCTTATTTATGTTCCTCAATTAATTAGGACACAGAAAAGGAAGCAAATAATCCTGTATTTTACAAACATTCTAGTTCCTTTGTCTCTATTAGATGTGTGTCTGAGTTACCTTAAATTTTTTAGAGCACTTTCTTATAGAATGTTAGTCTTTTATTCCATGAGCATCAAATATACCTCCTTTCATGGAAGCTAGACAGTCAGTGAATTAAGTTGTAGTTAATCAGGTCAAAACATATGTGTGTGTGTGTGTGTGTGTGTGTGTGTGTGTGTGTGTGTGTGTGTACTTGACTTTCAATATTTATTTACACTTTATACTTAAGCTGACTTAAAATTACGAAACCCTATTAATAAAAATGCCCCATCTAATATTTAGTTTTAGTCCCCTTGTTGAATATGTGTTTGGATATTTTCTCTCAACAAATTATCCCACTGTAAGATAAAGATTGCTGTATATTTGAAAAGTTCAATAAATGAAGAGTTATGAGATATGCTTTTATTCTCAAAGGACTTATAGCTGTGGGGAAAAGGTGTAAATAAAAAGTAATGTGGGCTTCCCTGGTGGTCCAGTGGTTAAGACTCCATGCTTCCAGTGTAGGGGGCACAGGATCCCTGGGCAGGGAAGATCCCACACGCCGTGTGGTGCAGCCAAAAAAAAAAAAGTAATGTTACAAAGCATTTGTTAAAATTCTAATTTATAAAATGATCTATCTCTAAATGCTAGACATTTTCCTAGGAGAGATTGAATTGGGGGTTGGGATTTGAAGACTGGATGAAGGATTGGAATTTCAGAGGTGAATAAGGAATCATCAATGCAAGCCTTGAAGAAAATGTCAAAAAGTGTATGCTGAGCCCTAAGGAAATGAAGAAAATTGATTAGACTTGAGCAGAGTGTTTATACAGGACAGTGAATAGTAAGAGAATGCTGAAAATGTAGGTTGGAATTAATTCATGCATAGGAGTTTGGACTTCTGTCTATAGTTCATTTGAAAGGATTTCTGTTACTCAGGGTTTTTAAATCTGGTGCATACATTACTCCCCTTGAGAACTTTGCCTTGCTCATTAAAATATTAATGACACTTGAAAAGTTCTGAAGTAATGAAAACTTTTAAATTTTCTTTAATCCCAATTTCCCAAATTTATTTATTTGAACAGAGACCTCCCCTTCTCTCTCCGTCTCCCCTCACTTTTTCCTGGCATCATAAGAGACGTTAATTAACATTCCATGAAATGTAGCACCTAAAGTTAGTTTATCAAAACCATGACTAAAATTCAGTGTTTACTTCTCCCTCCATGGCCTTTTTTATCAATTTAAGCCATTGTTAAAAAAAATTTCTCATTGGACCTTTTGAAAGCATATATTTTTCTGATTATCTTTTCTCTGCCATTTATTATTTTACTGTAGACTCTGTTAAGGACCCTGACATGTTTGAGAGTAGGCACCATTGATTCTATTAACTTAAGGTAGTTAGTTTCAAGTGATGCGTCATGGGGAACAAAAAGTATCAAGTGGAAGTATTGTGTGAAAATATCATGGACAGATTATTAAAAGAAGGCCTTATTCCCAGTGTTGCTCATTGAATTCTAACAGTATTTTAAAAAATGTATGTCCCTCAAGATATTAGTAAATATTTTGCTAAACAAACAACAATGAAAAAGAATCTATGACTAAATTTGTTTGGAAACTGTGGTATAAACACCCCTGGGGTTTGGGACTCTCAGTAACTAACATCCTATACCTTGCCCAGGTTCCAACCAATTCAGTGAGAGACATGAAATTCTGGCAAATAGGTGAAGCTGATATTGAAAGGAAGGAGGTTTAGTAATGAGAACCAAATGGGTTGGTAAATGCTACCCCATGATTAAACTTACCTACACAGCCTCAGGCAGAACTGAAATTGTAGGTCTTATTCATAGGGAAAGAGCTCATATAGCAAAACCAGCAAATCATTTGACATCCTTATAAACATCAGATGTTAAAGGGGGCAGTGTGTTTACCCAATTCTTTCCATCAAATTCACCACTCATGAGTGAGGGAGGGAGCAGAGAGAGCAGTTTTCTTGCTAAAATGTCCTTCCTCTTGGCAAGTTGAAGCCTGGAGAGGGGAAGTTTCCATTCAACAATCCTCAGTGAAAGAGGATCTTTTAATGCAACACTTCTCTGAGCTACTGTGTACTGGGAAGTTCACAAGGGAAAACATGATTAGTGCAGCAATTTGGGAAATACCAACATGATGCAAGCACTGTAGGTGGTTCATTCTGAAATTAAGTTTGTTTTTATATCTTAAAGTCCTGTTAGAGCAAGTTTCCTTTAACAATCCTCTAGCCCAGTAGTTTGCAAACATGGGTTATGTGAGGTCTTTTCCAAGTCATTTGTTACTGATGTAGGTACTACATTTGCATTGTTCTAATACTAGTTACTGGCTTATATCATCTATAACAATGCTGATTCACTTAAATTTTTATATATTTTATTCAGTGGAACAGAATAATGGCTTTGCAACTAGATTACAGAGAATTATGCAACAGCTATCTTCTTATTCTTGTTATAATTGATGATCTGTGCCATGTTTGTGAATTTCATCTCAGACATGTATAATGGTAGCAAAAGAGATTCAAAACTGCTGTTCCACTTCACATCTTTTATTTTATAGTTGAGATACCTGAGACCTAGAGGGAACAAGTGATATACCAAAGTTAATGATATCAAAAAATATATATAGTGGAAACACTGAAACTAAACAGCACTTCTATAAGGTAGCAATTTCTTTTTATATATCAAGGTCATTCGCTATCTTAACCTACATAGTCCCTGTTTGTCACTCTACAAAACATTAAAAATGCAAAGATATTTACTTATTATCATACTCTTATCTAGGTCATAACAGAATACTACTTTTTACTTTATAAAAATATTTTTCCGTATAGACCTGGATTCAGTAGTTCCGCCAAGATGATCACAGTCTTCCCACTTGTAAGAAGGGAGACAAGTGTTAAACAAATAATCACATTAATAAATCTATAATTTAAATCTAGTAAAAGTGATATAAATTATACGTATATGGAGTTCTTGCCATGTATAACAGGAGGGTCTCATTTACATTTCAGGAGTGATTTGAGGAATCATTTGAGGAAGTGATGTTTAAATGGACATTTGAAAGATGAATGGGTTTTAGCCTAGCGAATAATAGTGGAAGCCCTTTAGGCAGAGGCTTTGGAGAAATTTGGAGGTTGGAGAGATTTGCATTATTCCAGAACACAGTGAAAGTAATATTTAGTAGGAGAACTCTTGGTTATGGTAAACATTTGAATGGTGCTGAAGGCAGTGGAAATCACTGGAGGATATTAAGAGGAATGATGTCATTTATCTATTATAAAAGATCTCTCTGAAAGGAAATAACTGAAAAGAAAATAAAGACATAATCTAGCAATCTAAGCCACAGTTGGTGGTGGCTTGGGCCAAGGTGGTTAGGATTGAGATATTGCATACATTGGAAACAATGTATTATAAATGGAATAGGGATTTTTCTGTAAATGCCATATCTTGGACCTTGTTACCTAATATACCAATGTATCTCACAGCTTGGAGCTGAGCCTCATACATAGTATTAAATAAGCTTTTCTGAAATTATTGAATAAATAAATAAGCTTTTCTGAAATTACTGAATTTCAGAAAAGCTCTAAAATAAGCTTTTCTGAAATTATTGAATAAATAAATAATTGAGAAGGTAGAAGAAGTAGATCTCAGGAACATCTTCTTTATTTCTTATGTAATCTGTTGGTCAGTGGAAGAACCATTTAGTGAAGTAGGGGAATTGGAGATGACAAAGATTTGGACATAGAAATAATCAAAAGTTCAATTAGAAACATGTTAAGCTTCTCATTCTATGGTAGACAGAATTATGATCCTCCAGCTACATCCCATGTGTGAATATGTTACCTTACATAACAAAATTAACTTTGTAGATGTGATAAGGTTAAAAACCTTGAAATGGGAGGATTACCCTGGATTGTCCAGGCGGGCCCATTGTAGCCATCTAAGCCCTTAATAGTGGAAGAGGATGATAGAAGAGTGGATCAGAGAGATGAGATAGAAGAAGGAGAGATTCAAAAAATGTGAGAGGGACTTGACCCACCATTGCTAGCTTTGAAGATGGAAGAAGTGTGCTATGAGCCAAGAGAAAAGGTATGTGGGTGGCCATTAGAAGTTGGGAATTGTCCTTACATGACAAGTAAAAAGGGAGTGGGGATCTCAATCCTACAACTTCAAGGAACTGTATTCTGTCAATAACTGGAATGAGCAAAGAAATGGATCTTTTCCTACAGCCTCCAGAAAGGAATACAGATCTATGCATACCTTGGTTTTAGCCAGGTGAGACCGATGTTGAACTTCTGATTTATAGAACTATAAAATAATAAACTCGCAATGTGTAAACAACTAAATTTGTGGTAATTTGTTATGGCAACAATAGAAAACTCATATAATACGCATAAAGTGTCCTAGTAGAGATATTAGTTAAGTAGCTGGACATACATAGTACAATACATACCTAACATCCCCCTCCACCCCACACATATACATACACAGCCATATTAATCAAATTAAATCATTCTATCATAATAAATCTTCCAATATGGGGATAAATAAGAATATATCTTGAGCAAGAATCATTTAAATTATGGATTACATAAAAATACCCACAGACAGAAAATGTCCCTGAAACTTTTAAGAGTGTTGGTTTAATGAAATAGAACGTACTTACATTATTGGTTTGTATTTTTCTATTTACTTGAGCAGTGATTTAAGACAAAAAATAACACTTTTTGTTTGATTGGTTGTTTTTTTTTGTAAGGGATGTGGCAGTATTGTTGTTTGTTTTTTCCACTAAGATGACCAGCTTGACTAATATGTCAATAATCTGTAAGACAAATTCTAGGAAAAATGTAAAAGTAGAAGAAAATATGTCTATGGAAACTCTTCAACTCTTTTACAGTATTTTTGTCCTCTTCAGACATTCCTGCAATTACTCTTCTATCTTTTCTCAGGCTTAAAACTCCAGAGGTAATGCCCTCCCAGGGGCATTTGTGTTTTGATGAATAAAAGGGACAAATCCTGCTGGAATGTCTGGCATTATGACAGTCAGAAGGAGCGCAGTTATGGACATCTTGGGCTTTATCGTTTCAAACAAGGCACAAGTGTTCAGCAAACCCACCCCACATGCTTCCCCAGTGTTTGTAAAGGTGGATATACATCTGCTCGTGTGCTGTTCAAAATACATTATATTGCATCCCAGGCTTTGTAGATATTAAGTGATTATTGTGTCCCTGGCTCATAATGCAGCCAAGTGTCTTGTTTTCCTTCCTTTCCCTAGTGAAGTTTGGGGCATAATTATGTAATATTTTATAGATGCTAAGATTCATTCCAATTTCTTTGAGAAACAATAACATAGAACTGTTTAGCACAAAATGTACTGTATTTGATAATGAAATATCATAATTTATATTCCAATTAATTGATTTTTAGATTATTTTAATTCTCATAACACTCTAATTCTCATAACACTCCATCAGAAGAATAGTCACTCAAAATTTACCCATTTTATTTGATGCAAAGTGATTTAATATTACATAAAATTTTCAGTTACAATAGGTTTATTATAGCATCAACAATTCTGTTATCATTTGGAGATTGTATTCTAATATTAAAGAAGAGCCCTTTGCAGTTGCTTTACAGTTACTATACTTTCACTTCTATTTGGGTTTTGGAACATGTTTAGTTTTAAATCTCAGTTCCTTGCATTAATTTATTCTAACATTCATTAATTCCACAAATATTTATTTATTAAGTAGTTTTATATGCAAGACATTATAGTAAGAACTGGGGCACTGAGGTGTAACCCTAAGCAAGATAATTAAAGTACATAAGCCACAGCTTTCTTATTTGTAGAATGGGACCAATGATATTTATTCATAAGAATATCAGGCAGATTAAATGCAGTTATATATATATGGTGCTTATACACACACACACACACACACACACACACACACACACACACACACACACACACACATATACATACACACATATAGTGCTTGAATTTAAAAAGCTGTAAAATCTTAAGTTGTCAGTTATGTTTAATTAAAACCTAAATGTGTTTTTTTAAATTTTAGAATTCAAAATCTATTAAAGAAATGATAATAGAGGAAAAATTCAGTATTTTTGAAATGTGAATTTTCTGTCATAATATAATATTGTTATTTCTACTGGTATCAAATTATGTTATGTTCATTTTGAATGAAGAACATCAATTAAACTATAGTATATTTCTTTTCATGTTCTAGACTTTTGTACTACATTGTCATTATCTTTTAAATTTTCTCCCTAGAGAAAAAAAATATTTGCTTAGAAATATGCCATAATTCTTTAACTATCCCCTTCTGGCAGGGCAACATAACAAAATGTAATGTGAAAAAATCATAACAAAGAGTACTATGTGAATTCCTTTGTTTTTAATTTTATTTAGGCAACAGACGCTGATGCTGGAATAAATGGCCAAGTACACTACAGTTTGGGTAACTTCAATAATCTTTTTCATATCACATCCAATGGGAGCATTTACACATCAGTGAAGCTTAACAGAGAAGTCAGGGACTACTATGAACTTGTTGTTGTGGCAACTGATGGAGCGGTACACCCTCGTTATTCAACTCTAACAGTGGCCATCAGGGTTTTGGATATTGATGATAATAGTCCTGTGTTCACCAATTCAACATATACTGTCGTCGTTGAAGAGAATCTGCCAGCCGGGACCAGTTTCCTTCAAGTAGAGGTGTGTGAAAGAAGCAATTATTTCATGAATTCTGTATAAGATTTGACATTCATGTTAGGGCTGCCAGACTTAGTAAATTTAAAAGAAAAAAAAAAAGCATATGCAGTTAAATTTCAATTTCAGATAAGCGAGTAAATTTGAATATAAGCATTCAAATATTACAAATATTACTCAAATATTACATATTGTGCTTTATCTAACAACCCTATTTTAGACATATACCAAAATTTAAAGGGAGAAAAGTTGCCTTTGTGAGAAATTGAATAACACTTCTTAACAGATTTCTTTTTAATTTACAAAAGTAATGCTAAATGTTTATTGCAACAGTTGACAATACGAGACTATTTAAAAAAAAACTTAATAGACTCTCACCTTGTACCTCCAAAGTTACTCGGTATTAAATTTTATGTGTATTCTGTTACATTTATTTTTGTGCTCACACAAATATCAAATAACTATTTACATATATATATAAATACACATGTATGCAAGTGTGTACATATATATATACATTCATACGCATATATACATGTACAGAATTGCCTCATATTTTACAGAAATGGGATATTGCTGTACCTATTATTTTGTAATATCTTTTTCACTTTCTGTACACAACTGGCATCCTTCCAGAAGTCTAACTCTCCTTTTTATTAGTTCTTCATAGCTAAGCCTCTTTTTTTCAGTCCTCAAATAAATTATTACCAGAAACTCTGGACATTCTGATTCAGTAGGTTAGATTGGCCTAGAGATCTGCATTTTAAGCACAACCTCTTTAATTCTGACATAGGTGGTCTATGAAGTGTATTTTGTAAGAAAAAAATATAGTCCTTTCTCAACCTGCAGTCTACAACTTGAATTTTGTTAGCATGCATTTCAAGAACTTGTGTTTCTTCCATAATTCAACTCAATATGTGTTTACTTAGCAAACATTAATACATCTAAAAAAGGCAGATGCTGGCCAAGGAGAGGGCCATTCTTTCTCCATTTATTCTTCTATCCATCTATTCATTCACTCATTCCTTTATTCAATAAGCATATTTTCAGTGCTTACTGCATGCCAAGTCCTCTGCTAGACTCTGGGGATTCAAACATGAACACGACAGGTTTCCTGCCTTCATTGAATTTTCAGTCTGGTATAGCAAACAGACAAGTAACTGGTAATTAATATAGAGGTCCTCAATGCAAGGAACCTGGGAGATCACAGGTGGGGCTCTTTAACCTAATCTTGAGAACAAAGAGAATGTTTCCTGGAGAAAGTTTATTTCTAAATTGTGAACTGAGGGGCAAATAAGAGGCATTCAAGGGGGAAGAAAGAATATTCAAGGCAGTGGAAGAACCTGCTCAAAATCCTGGAGGAGAGAAGAGTGAGGAGCTAAAGGGCTGGAAAATATATGTGTCCTTCTCACCATGTTAGGGAGATTGGAGTTGATCCAAAATGAAATGGAAAACAAGAAGAATTTTTAGGCAGGAAGGTGACATCATAAAATCTGTGCTTTAACAGTATCTTTCCCATTGTGATGTTGATAACTGTTTGGAGGGGGCCAAGACTGACATTCACAAAGATGCTTGCTTTACTGCATGCATTTTTTAACACACCCTGACCTTCCCCACTCTGTCCTTGCTCCATTCCATTTCCTCTGCCAGAGTTGCCTTTGCCAGTCTCTACTACTGAATGAAAGAGTCATCTATAAGACTTCCTATTGAAACCTGTTTTCTCAGCTGTTTTTTGTTTCGCTTTAATGTTTCGCTTTAATGATTTTATTTTTGGAAATGGGAATTAAAAAAATTTTATTAGAGTATAGTTGATTTACAATGTTCTGTTAGATTCTGGTGTATGGCAAAGAGAATCAGTTATACATATACATGTATCCACTCTTTTTTAGATTCTTTTCCCATAAAGGCCATTACAGAGTATTGAGTAGAGACCTGTGCTGTACAGTAGGTCCTTATTAGTTATCTATTTTATATATAGTAGTGTGTATATGTCAATCCCAATCTCCCAATCTATCCCTCCCCAACTTTTCCCCCTGGTAACCATAAGTTTGTTTTCTACATCTGTGACTCTATTTCTGTTTTGTAAATAAGTTCATTTGTACCATTTTTTTAGATTCCACATATAAGTGATATCATATGATACTTGTCTTTCTCTCTCTGATTTACTTTATTCAGTATGACAATCTCTAGGTCCATCCATGTATCCCTTTTATTTTGGTATTTCTGTCTTATTTCTTCTTTGAGACAGTAATCTGGAGGGTAGGTATCTTGTTTGTATTCATCTTGTGCATCTCTATAGTACCTTGTGCACACTCAATAAGTATTAGTTAAAAGAAGGGAGGTATAATAGAGTGATCTCTAGAAATGTATTATAGGATCTTTGTGAGAAGATACATTTACGTTTTCATATAGCCCTTTAATAACCTGTTATGTTTATGGAAAGCACACACTAATACTTATTTTTATTTAAGGTATTTTTTTTCATGGTTATACAATCGTTAGGAAATAATAAGCAATCATTTATGACAATGTTTATTTCTTTACTGTGGTATGATCCTTTTAATTAGTGATTTTTTCAAATAAAATAGATACAGTAACAAGATCAACAATGACAAAACCTCATGGGTCTCTGTCTCTGACTTGTTCTCTTTCTTTCTCTCCCTCTCCCTCTATCTGGTAAATTACTTTAAAAAATGTTTCTCTCTGAAACATGCCTTTTGATCATCATTCATTTCATGCTGTTCTAGGTACTGACACATGACTTCCATCAGTCCTGCATTTCTTTATTTTGGCAATGGCACTGATATAACCATTCTTCTTCTTAATTTGTTACAGGCCACAGATGCTGACCTCGGAGCTAATGTATCTTATCGGATAAGAAGTCCGGAAGTGAAGCACATTTTTGCACTACATCCATTTACAGGAGAACTCTCCCTTTTAAGGAGTTTGGACTATGAGGCATTTCCAGACCAGGAAGCAAGTATCACTTTTCTAGTGGAGGCCTTTGATATTTATGGAACAATGCCACCTGGTATTGCTACTGTCACAGTGATAGTAAAGGTAAGGAATATAGATGACTTCTGGTTGCCTACTTTGTACTCTCTACATGTACTTCCTGTTTTTGTTTTTTTTTTTAAATCCACACTATAGTATAATATCTGGGGGCAGGATTCATAATTATATGTGGTACCAGAGCCAGAGCATAAAATTTTGAATGTACAGTATTTACAAAGACTTGAGAAATAACTATATTATTTAACTTATAAAAAATAAATTTGAAAGAACCACTAAATAAGAGTTCAAACACTGTGTCTCCCTGGGTCCACCATTAGCTCTGTGACATCAATCAAGTCATAATTTCTCTAGACTACACTTTAGTCCAGATTCCACAGCACCAGGGTTAATAACTTCGTCCAAATCCTTCAACTTAAAAAAATACAAATTAAAAAAAAACATAAGAGGATTCTGAAAGTTTAAGAGTTCTAAGCCCCCAAGAACTAGTTAGTTTAGTTTAGTTGGAACTCAAGATTCTGGAATGAAACAAGCTTTGGAATCAGATGGAATTGGGGTTAATTTCTTGCTCAACCATTTTCAAGTTCTGTGACCTTGGGGACTCTCTCAACCTCTCTAGATTTGCCTTCTAGCTTAATAAAATACCCTGCACCAGTTGATTGCCTAGAAAAGCATGTCGTCTTCCACCTTTAGGGTTTCTTGTGGTTGTTAAGCTGTGTATTTAAAAGAAGACATGAGGAAAGATTCATCAGTTCTCACATGTTAGTGTATATAAAGGTCGTCTGAGCTGCATACCAAACTTTCAGATCCTTCTGCTCCTTCCCAAAGGGGCACCTTTCTCACAGGAGCATCTGAGACATCAGTATATTAGAAAAGTACACAGATGATTCTTACACAGGTTGTGTGAGTATCAGATGTTGAAAAATATACTTCAGTTACAAATATACACATACAGATGATCCTCGAGCTGCTTTATTAAAGGTGTTTAGTACTAAAAAATGACTTCAGATGACCTTTATTTCTTTGGTGACATAAAATAAAAGTGCTTTCATAAACATGTTTTGTATGACTTTTGGTCAGGGGAAGAAAGTACAAATTTGAAACTACCCTCTTAACATGTTTTCTCTGGTACCCGACTGGAGTTTGAATGGTTAAAAAGACAGAGCTAGTCAGAAAGAAACAGATTCACACAGAGTGAGAGCAAAAGAGTGAGAGAGGAGAGAAGGAAAAGGAAAAAGGGAGAGTGACAAGGATACAGAAGATCTATATGATAAATGAAGACTTTACAAGGAAGCTTATAGAAAGTTTCAATAAGTCCATGAATGAAATACATGAATAAGATTAATTGGGTAAGCAATTTAAGTTCACTTTAATATAGATATTTTAATTCATATTATGTTCACAAATGTATATGTTCTACAAAAAATATATGATTTATGATTATGACTCAGATTTTGCCATGTAACCACTGAGACCAGGTTTCCATGTTAAAAAAATAAAATCTATGAAATTAGAAGAAAACATGGAAGTACGTGTAAATTTTGAATTAATATTTAGTTATAGATGGTAGAACTGCAATACAAATTTGGCAACCACACATTGGTCTGCTATACAGAGGGACTATTTGTACTTCTTGCAGTCACCTTACATCACTAGAAATGTATCCTAACTGAATGGGATCAAGTTATTTGACTCACCAGTTCTGTTAGGTTGTCTGATTCTGGAGATCATTCAGAAAACCATAGGAACCTATGTTCATTTAAAGTTTGCCGCTTGAGATGCCTAGAATTACAATCTGTAATGTGTTTGAGGTAAATTGTTTAGCAGAATTCACCTATGATAAATTACTCAGGACTTTACACCATCTGGTTCTAGTTGGCTACCTAAAGCATGTGGAAAGTTCTGGGAATGACTTCAGTTCTTGAAAGCAGCTTTCCATAGAGGGCTGTATGTACACAGGTTATAAGGCACAGAAGGTCATAGGCATCTTTTGTACAATGTTCATTCTTAAAGGGCACTGCCAGGTATAAATGATGGTACAAGAAATCATCACTTTTGTTGCATTTTTGTTTGATTGTTTACCTGATAAATAAGGTATGCAGTTGGTTTTCTTAGACAATAAAATATTGATATGAAAACATAGAAGATTGTTAAAGATTTCACCAGTATATGATTAGCATAACTATGTTTATCATATAGGTAAATGCTCTAGTGCTCTTGACTGTAAGATCTTTGAGTGTGGATTTTCTTGTGTGTTTTGCTGTTGTTATTAAGATAATCCTGCAATCAGGGTGGGATGTGGGGATTATTCCATTGCCTTTACTTTACACTTGAATTAGGCTTATCTGCTGGTACACACATGATGTCACTTCTTCCCTGGAGTCCTGCTGTCTTCTCTAAACTATTGGGTTGGCCAAAAAGTTCCTTCAGTTTTTAAGGAAAAATAAAAGACACATTTTTCATTTTCACCAAGAACTTTATTGAACAAGTGTTCACCATTTTACTCCACTACCTTCTGCCATTTTTCAGGCAACTTCATAATTCCATCTTCGCAAAACATTTTATCTTTTTGATCAAAGAACTGTTCCAGGTGCCTTTTACAGTCTTCCAGGGAATTGAAATTTTTTCCATTAAGAGAATTTTTTAAATACCAAAATAAATTGAAATCTGTAGGTGCAACGTCTGGTGAATTAGGGCGGATGAATCACAACTTCCCAGCCAAGCTGTAACAGTTTTTGCCTGGTCATCAAAGAAACATGTGGTCTTGCATTACCTGATGGTAACAGGTGTTGCTTTCAATTGGTCTCACTGGGAGCAGCACTTGTTGGAATTAATTGTTTGGTTTTCCAGAAGGAGCTCATAATAGATGACTCCCTTCCAATCCCACCGTATACACAACCTCACCTTCTTTGGATGAAAATGAGCCTTTGGTGTGGTTGGTGGTGGTTCATGTCACTTGCCCCATGATCTCTTCCGTTCCACATTATTGTACAGTAGCGCCTTTTCATCGCCCATCACAATTTTTTTTAAAAACAGAACATTTTTGTTACGTTTAAGAAGAGAATCCTATGCGGAAATATGGTCAAGAAGGTTTTTTCTCTTATGTGGAACCCAAACATCAAAGTGATCAACATAACCAAGCTGGTGTAAATGATTTTCCAACACTTGATTTGGATATTTTGAGTATGTCGGCTGTCCTGCGTGGTATAACGTTGATTGTTTTCAATTAATGCCTCAATTTGATTGCTGTCTACTTCAACTGGTCTACCTGACCGTGGAGCATCGTCCAGTGAGAAATCTCCAGCACGAAACTTCACAGACCACTTTTGACATGTTTGATCGGTCACAGAACCTTCTCCATACACTGCACAAATCTCTTTTTTTTGCGTTTCAGTTGCATTTTTATCTTTCTTGAAATAATAAAGCATAACATGCCAAAAATGTTGCTTTTTTCTTCCATCTTCAATATTACAATGGCTACACAAAAATTCACCCGTTTTGATGTTTTTTTTTTAAACGCACGCTGATATGGCAGCTGTCACAATACATTCTAACAATTTTTTCGAATGAAGTTAGCTACTAGAGTCACCTTATGGAAAAAACTGAATGAACTTTTTGGCCAACCCCAGTACATTGGAAAGGGGAACACAAGTCCTTTCCATTCTCAGATGCCCTAAAGCTATCTGGAGTATTTTGTTAGGGTCTGCATTCCTTCTTTCTCTGGGGTCCACGGTGGTTCTGTATCTACTCCTTCCATTTTGTGTTTCTCTATCCTAAGAATTTTATCTGTTTCAGGGAGTTGTAAATGTATCATTTCAGGGACTTAAAATTTTATTCAGCATTAAGTTCTCTTTGGGAATAGCAATGTGAACTATCAAAATCTTTTCTGGGGTAAGCTGCTTTTCTATTTGTGTCTCTCTTTCCTGAGACATTGATTTTCAGTGCTCTAGTAGTCTAGGGAAGGATCCAGGAACAATACAAAATCATCGAGGGCCTGAGGGGCTTCAATGCATATTTAGAAATATTATTTTGCCACAGTATTATGATATGACATTTAGAAATTTAGAAATCTGCTTACAAAAATTTTAGGAACATGATAATATTGGTGGTTATGAAGATGCCATGATAGGTAAAGACATGAAAAAGACTAAAAGATGAGACTGACCTAAATGAACTAAATGAGCAACATGGCTTCTGGACCATCTACCTGGTTTTGCCTACCCATATGCTTTGATGGTGTTGAACACTAAAAACATTTTAAATAGAAAAAATGGTCCATCTATTGGCTGTTCTGGGCAATAAGTGAAGAAAAGATTTGCTACTAAGGACCTTCACCCTATAATTCCCAGATTCAAAGATGGATGCTCAAGTGGTATGTAGCCTTCTCTCTCAGGATAGATGTGGTTGATAATGGAGAGTTATAATCCCTCATAGACTCTAGCTTGGCTGCTCTAATTTCAGTTTAGACTTATGTGCTTGGATTTTTTTTTTTTTTTTTTTTTTTGATGGAAGAAGTCATTGGTGTCAAACTGAGTCCCAAACTATCATCTGAACAAGCAGGATGTGCACTAAATAAGATTCATTCTCTATCTGGGACTTAAGTCTCTTAAAATGCCTTCTACATTCCCTAACCACCCCTTTATTTTAATACAGGGGATTCACTCAAGGATTCTACATCAGCTTGTGCGAAATGTTGCTCATTGATGGGCTCCTTCTTTCTTTAGAAATAAGAGTGTTGATCTAATTTTTATTGTCTCAGTTGCTCTATCTTATTTAGAGAAGTCAAACTATTTCATTGGTCAAGGGTTCCTGACCTATACAAAGTTATTTCTGGATTATTGTACATTTAAAACAAAACTTAATATTTAATTCTAGACATTTTTCAGTGCCACTTTGTTTTCTTTTTCAAGGTTATTTAAGCATAATAAAATTTGGTGAACATTTCTCCAAATGCAGGCTGACACTTGCTTTCCTTTCTCCTGATCACTCAGGATAAGATTATCACAAAGAGAATTTTAAAACTGTATTGTATACTATTGGGGCCCATAAAAATATCATATTTGTTTGTTTTGAAGAGAAGAGTGGAATACAATTCTCATTTCTCTACAAATGTAAATCTTTCCCAAGCTTGCAAATTTTCTGCTGTTGGTCTGTTTACTTGCAGTACTGACAAGCTGTTTTACTGATAACATAATTGCATAGGATTTGCCAAGAGATATTTCTACCCAAAACAGTCACCAAGGGGAAAGCATCTTGTACATCTCTCTTTGAAAATGAGCAGAAACATAATTTCTTTTGTAAAGAAGGAAAAAAAAGAAAGATCAGGTACTTCCTATCTAGTCCATCAAACTTTTTTAAAATTGAAGTGATAATGGGGAAATTGAAGTATTTGAAATAATTGAAATAATATTTATTTCAAAGGAAAAATACTTTCACAGTAGAAGGAAAATGGAATTTTATCACAGACACCTGCAAAGAGCTTTCTTGGTGTCAAATTTCAAGGATCCAAAACAAAACTAATCATGATCGTACAAGTAATATGTATTTTTGTTGCAAAGGTTTTGCAGAACATTTATAAGACAAGGCCTTTTTCATTGTATATTTATTAAATATCTATAAGAATTGAATCTGTGATAATAGTAAATTACATGATATGGGTAAACCTCTGGAAAATGAAATAAAATTCTAAATAGTTTTACACATAAAATCCAGAGAAAAATCTGCCCTTACAAACTGAGTTATAATAATATAATATAGAAAATACACGGAAAGAGAAGATCTGTTTTCTATAGTAAGCCGAAAGCTGAATATAAGCCAGAAAGGTTGAAATATTTAAATGTGTATATAATTCTGGGTAGCATTAAAAGGAATGTAAAGAACTTGTCCAAGATAAACAGATGACTTAAGTCATTTGCTGATTGTAATTTTAGATAGAATGGCTGCATGCGAGTAGGAGAGAGAGTGAGGGAGATGCTTCTGTGAAGGAAGGAGACTGAATTCACCCCTGGTTGTGTTTACCTGTAAAAGAGGGTGCAGGTATGGGAGTAGGCAGGGATAGATGGAGGGACCAGAAATGAAAGACCATCTAGAAGGGCTGAGGTTATTCGGAAATACAGTGAGTCTTGGAAGAAAGAGCTAGCATTTTCATCTTTCAGCGTGGTTTCTTCTTCTGCGAAGGAAAGGAATGTTCCTACCCCCAAAGTGTATAGGAAAGAAGATAGATAGAAACTCAATGCCCAGTACCAAGGTGGCATTTGCCAAACTATGGACACCTGACAGGCAGTGATTTGCCGCTGATGTTCTGTGGTGACAGTATTAGTAGAGTCCTTGTTTTGATTTGGTCAAAGGAGCTGTGGTTTGAGAGACAAGGAGATAATCCAGGATTCAAACAAATCAGAAACTCTGGACATTTCAATATTTATAGCATCTTTCCTTCCCTTGCTCTGGAGGGAGGAGACTGAGTAAAAGATATCTTCAATGGACCAACTAGTGGGAGTATGGTCTAATAGATTGATCATTATTTTTTTTTATTAAAGTATAGTTGATTTACAATATTGTTAGTTTTAGATGTACAGCAAAGTGAGTCAATTATACATACATATATTTTTTTCTCTTTTCCATTATAAGATACTGAATATAGTTCCCTATGCCACACAGTAAATCCTTGCTGTTTATCTACTTTATATATAGCGGTGTGTTAATCCCATACTTCTAATTTAACCCTCCTCCCTCCTCCCGATTGATCATTATTTTTTATGACTTGCTGGTTTTCACCTTGAGGTTGGTTCACCTGGAGAAAATACCCATTTAGGACTATGGCCTTCAAATATTACCCTCTGTTCTATTCTGTGCTATCAGATTCTTAAGAGTATATTCTTTCTAATATATTCACTTCCGTGTTTAAAGAATATGAATACATCAAGGAGGGCGTGTCATAGGGCTGATTCAGATGGTTTCTTAAAGTATCTGCCTGTTCTGCTATTCTGCAGGTTTACAACAAAGATGTAACATATTTTCACTAAAGAACCAAACCAGAGGAAACAGATAAAAATGTACAAGCCCAGAGATAACATAATATCTCAAACAGGAGTAATTTATATTGCTATGGCTCCCCATATATCACCCACTGATTTCTGGGAGTCCCAAGAAAATGCTTTACTTATAGAGTATACACAATTAAGTAATTTTACCCTTCAGTGATTATCACATTCTTCCCTGCCTGCCAAGGCAAATGAGACCAGGCTTGCCTTACCACAGCTCTCCCAGTGGGGACAATAGATGCTGATAAGCCTTGTTGATACTAGTTACTGCTAAGCATTGGTACCATTTTCCAATCCTATCATGACTATAGCTGCGATCTCTACCCCAGTGAATTGGCTGCCTCATACTGGGGCGCACTCTTGATATGTTGGTGTCCTCAGTATGTACTCTGAGAACTTGACTTCACCAAAGTCATACAGTATTCCAAACAGTAATAATTTGTGCCTTCAATATATTATTATCATCAGGGTCTCTCATGATATACTTCATAGAGCACTAGCTCCTCAAGATGGTACTGGGTGTCTCAGACACAAAATATTACATAGACAAGATTTGGGAAACATTGGTATATATAAAAATAAACCGATTTCTATGCCGTAGGCCTTTATATAGGAGCCTTAAATATGCCTAGTGTACGTTGTGAATCTCAAGAAAATAAAATGTGATTTCCCACCATTGATCATGGAATTTCTTTTTATTTGTAAAGCTTTTGATAGGACTAATTTTCCAAAGAATGCAATTTGGAAAAAACTTTATTAGGTTTTAGTGAAAATAACTATTTGTAGGGTTAAATATTGAATAAGTTGTTTAAAATGTACAAATACGACTGCTGAAAGTCTCTTTTTACCAAAAAAGAAAGCTTCATAAATAATTATAAAAATTATCTTCAGGAAAATAGATTAGAATTATGCAGTGTTTAGAAGCTTGCAAGTTTGCCAAGATAAAATTGTAGTAACTAGTTAGAAGAATTCTTAAAAATGTAAAATATTTTTGGAAAGAGGTATTTAAAATTTTATGTGTGGAATTTTAATGAAAATCCTACTCAAGTCATTTTATGTATAATCTTCTGATGACTTTGCCAGTTCCCTTTCTCCTCACCTGCAAGTAGCAGAATGATGCCTTTAGGATCCGACATACCAGAATTAAATCTTAGCTCTACCCTTTATTAGCTGGATAATCGTGAGCAACTTAATTTCTCTAAGCTTCAGTTTCCTTATTCTAAAAATAGGAACAATAATAATAATAGCTAACATCTATTTTAGGCAAATTAATTGAGATGATAAATTTAACACACTTAGCACAATGTCTGATATACAGTAAAAATAAACCATATACATACGCACATACATATATATAATTGTGATGCACTTTTGAGGAAGTCTGAAATAGGGTGATGTTACTTGAATTGATGCTCAAATATTCAAGCTTAGAATGTGCACATATTCTCCCAATTGACCACAGTGTCATGGCTTGGAAAAAAAATCCAAAAACCTATCAACTGCCTTCCCCCTATATTACCATTCCAGTTCAGAGAAACTAGATGGGAATGGAATTTTGTATTAAATTAGTGGGTTTGTCAACATTACACAATGTTAACCTCTTCTAATTTAGCCATCAATTTTGAAGGACTGTTTTACCTGCCAGAGTGCATGAGTGATGAGGCAGTTTGCTCAGGTAACAGAGATGCATCCTATGTGAAATTTAAACTCCTTACTATATATTCCCGTCACATCCTTATACTTTCTCTTTCATAACATCCATCACACTTGCTAATATTTATTTATTTTTTGCTTTCCACACTAAACTGTAAGCCCAGTACCAGCAGGCACTGTATCTTTCTTGGTGGTAACCATATCCCCAGCACCTAAAGTACTACCTAATGCACAGTGGGAGCTCCATCAATATTTGTGATACTGAGAGCTACAGTGTACATTTTGCTACTTGTGGCAAAGTGTAACATTGATTACCTTACATTATGGATAATACTATCCCCCAAGAATCCAGAAAAAGCTTCAAACTCAGAAATAAAACCAAACCAAAACAAAAAACAAATTTAGGCAGCTAAGAAAGAATCTTCCCAGTACAGGTTTTGATCCAAAAACAAAAAAGAACATTGAGATAAGTTTGTAGCTTGTGTTTAAGAGAGCCCCATGCAAAACATAAAAGGAAAGATTTGTTTGGTTGGTTGGAGATAGGGCCTTTATGACCCTATGTGGCAGAATCACAAGAGAAGGTAGAGAAGTCAGAAAAGACAGAAAGGAAAGTAAAGAAACCAAGACAGAAGAAAGAGCAGAAGGTAGATAATATTAAAAAAAACAACTGAAACAGTAAATAGAGGGTGTCTGGTCGTGCAGAACAGAACTGGTAACAGGCAGAGGAAAAAATCAACTGTGTCGTCTGCCAAGGAAGAGGAGGCATCGGCTCCATAAGCCTTAAGGGATTTCAGAGGGCAGGGCAGCCAACGGTTCTATGTGACTAGTGGTAACACTAGAGGGTACTGTAGGAGCCATTCCACCCACTGGCACACACCATCTGGTCTCCTCACAGAGCATGCATGAGAGCTTAAGATGAGGGCTGACGTTCTCTATATTTTCATCATTTAAAGAAAGATGATCGGAATATAACTAGTTAGTACTCTTCTGTCAGGAAAAAAGCCTCTTATCCAGAACAGCTTTCAGCCTATGATTCCAGAAATTAAAAATTCTGTCATCTATTTCTCATCGCTTTCAACAGAGAACGCGCCATTAATTTGTAAATTCACCAGCAAGTTCCTGTCTTCCTGGTATGCTCATTAAAAAGGGTTCCTTAAATCTACTCTGTGGTCTGTCAAAGCAGAAATGGTTTCTGTGATTATTTTAGACTTGAGTTTAGAAAATAAATAAATGAAACTCATATTTTCTTCCTCTTAGATAACTTTCTTCAGGTGCAGTTTTCGTTGCTTGATACATGGAAACTAATTATGCGTACTTGTACAACAATCTTTTTTTCTAAGAAGATCAAGTCTTAGTTCAAGATGGTAATATTCAGAATACTCTTTAGAAACATGAAAAGTAATTTTTGTTCAGACCAACAAAAAGTATAGCCACAGAAAGGAAACTTAATAATAAAATTGTTAACAAGAGAATAGAAAATGAAATTTTCTTTCTGTAAAAACTGCCCTCTAGTGGAACAGTTGTCAACAGACTAGGGCTTGCGTTTGGAGAGTGGAGTTTATCCTTAATTTGCTGCATAGTAGAGCATTTGTACAGAAGCAGATTTATGTACAGTTTTCTTCAGACATCCCTGGAGCATAAATATAATGAAGTATTGATTATGCTCTTTGGCATTGCATTTCAGTAAATTCTCTAATCTGAAATAATGCATCATGCAAGAACTGTGTGCAACTGGCTACACAGCTTAGCCACAGTGAAAGATTGTAACCTCAAAATATGTACAATGTACCAGAAGAAGAAACACAGCTACAATAACTGTATTGATTTATTCTTTATGTTGTCAGTGGCAAGCAGACCAAAGGGGGATACCAGTCTTTTAATGGTGTTCAATTATTTAGGTTTCTGTATAATCAGTTTGTGAAGCCAGATTATAAAAATGTCCACTGTGTGTTCAGTTAGAAGGTGATCGGTGACTACTTTCCCGGCCAAAAAATAAAAAGGCTACTGTACTCAACACTGTCAGCGGCTGTATTGACATAACTAGGAAATCACATATTATTTTTTTCCCTGAAGAATTAAGATTACATTAAGATTTTTAATGTCCCCTGGGAGGGGCGGGAGAAGAAAATTCATAGGAATATATTGAGTTTATGTGATTTTGGAAACTCATGTAGAGAAAAATCACAGTTGGGCTCCTTTTCTAACCTTCAGAAGTTATAATTTAGGAGTGCAAGAGGAGTTCTACCCCTTTGGTTACAAGACTCACTTGTTAAAATAATTGGCACTCTTGAAAGCAGGAGGAAGTGTGCATGCAAATGTTTTATATATTCACCCCCTGCCTGAAACCTCAAGATCAATACCCTCCACTCTCCTCATTATAGAGAACCAGTGCTTCCTAGGTTTATTTACTTGTTCAGATTCTAAAGCTCATCATTTATAAAGGAAGTCTTTTTCATGTAGAGGCTGTGAATACTACATGTCAAAACAGAGAAAATGATGTTTTTTATTTTTCAGTTTTGCTTACAGCTCAAGGTCTCCAATTTTTACTAGAATCTACAGGGTTTTTCAGATTCACGACTCAGAAGTCAGCTCTATTGTGAACATAAAAGCAAGCTCGATTTGACTGTAATAGTTAATTATCCTGACCTCTTTACAAAAAGAGGTGTTTATAATCAGTTAATTTGTGTGTTTCCAATTTACATTGTGCAAAAAAATTGTTGTATCAGAGCAAATATCAAAGACTGTGTAGAATAATTTTCTTCTTTTGTTTTTAACGTCAAGTAAGAAAAAGATGACAGGGAGAATAAGATAACTAACAAATTTAGTTTGGGGCTCAAATATATTTGACCAAAAGTGCCCCCCAAAATGCAGGGTGCAATGATTATTTTTTTAAAAAGTAAATTTAGGAAAGATAAACCAGCCAGGTTAATAAACATTATTTTTGAGAAAAAAAATGATTTGAAATTCTCCATCAAAGATAAAATGTTTGAGAAAAACATGGTCTTGCTCTCAGGAGACCAGACTAATTAGTGGTTTTGCCAAATAAGTAGATTAATTTAGGTGATGTTGCTAAGCTATCGGCAGAATCAGTAACTTTACCTGTCAAATGGCAGTTAAGTGGCAAATTCAGGAACATCTTTTCTTGAGCCACCACACTGTCCCCAGAGCCTAGCATTGGGTCATAAAAATGGAAGGAACCTGATAAATATCATTTAATGAATAAACATAATAGCAATGCATTTATATCATTGAATTGTGAAAATTTAAAGGATGCATATAAATCACTTTCAAAAATTTTTAAATAAATTAAAATTGTTTTCTGACTGAGAACATCTAACCTATGTGTCATTATTGTAGTGTGGTGCAGGGAAAACATCCTTTAATCATTTTATGTTTGTAAAAATGTAAGATGGCATAAAACGATATTTCACAATTTGCATTTGAAATGTTCTAATCATACTATTATGCTAAGTATATATATAAAGAATTTGCAATTGCAACAGAAACATTAAAGAGCTTTCTTTAAAAGCACCAACAACAAAACAAACAAAAATACTGTCTTCTACACCTGTCTCATAGAAGGGCACCTTTTATGAATGTTTTCCTACTTTTCAAAGTTCAAAACTGCATCATACCATTAGAAGTACCTTTAGAGAAAACTTCACACATCACTCCAAATATCTGTAAGATGTATTTGGAGGAGCACAGGGTGTGTGACAGACTCTTTACTTGAGTAGAATGGCCTTTGGTAGAATGGGGCAGGTATCACACACATTAATATTGTATAGGAACTCTGGCAATTTCCTCTGGGGTGCCATTCTGAAGTGAGTGTAATGGAATTGAGAGGATGGAAGGCTGACAGTGGCAAACGGGTTGTGTGATATGAAGAGATGGAGCCGGTCTAGTCACTGTGTACCTCACCTGGTTTCAACAGAAGCACTAAATTCTTAATTGTGTTTTACAGGATATGAATGATTATCCTCCAGTATTTAGTAAACGGATCTACAAAGGGATAGTGGCTCCGGATGCCGCCAAGGGTACACCTATCACAACCGTTTATGCTGAAGATGCAGACCCTCCTGTAAGTAGAAGACGTTGATTAACACCCTGAACTAAAGTGAGAAAAATCTTTAACACTTATAAATGATCCAGTTCCCAAGACAGTGCAGTGAGTCTGTGTGAGTTCCACTCTGTTCACTCACATACATTTGATGTACTCTTGCCTGTTGCATCCACAGGTACAAACCATATTTCAAGCAATTATTATTGAACTTAGACAATTAGGGATATGGTTTTTGTTTTACTGGGATTCAACATTTACTATTTATCAATTTATCTAGTACTAATGATAAATATGTATAGAAAGAATTGTCTACATTTGTAATCAATATCATTCAGGTTCTTTATTTAGAATATTGTAAGCTGAATTTAGCCTGGATAAATTTTATCCTTAGGTATTTTACATTTTATTCATATTTTGTTAGCAAACACTAAATCAACATATGGCATAATATTATATTGAATGTGTTAATTTTGGTAAACTAAAGTTGTATTGCTTTTAGAACATATTTAATAGATTCTGTTATTATCCAGAATGTCAGGGCATCTTTTGAGATGCCCTAAATTGTCTTTCAAGACAGGGGGTTCCTAATTAAAATATTATTATAGCAGAAGTGAGGTAAATTTTCCTGAATATTGTTTCTTAATGTATTAAAAATAGCATATAAAACTAATAGGGCTTCCCTGGTGGCGCAGTGGTTGGGAGTCCGTCTGCCGATGCAGGGGACGCGGGTTCATGCCCCGGTCCGGGGGAATCCCACATGCCGTGGAGCGGCTGGGCCCGTGAGCCATGGCTGCTGGGCCTCCGCGTCCGGAGCCTGTGCTCTGCGACGGGAGGGGCCACAACAGTGAGAGGCCCGCGTACCGCAAAAAACAAACAAACAAACAAAAAAAACCTAATAGTACCAGTATAAAAATGCTTTCTGTAAATAACTTGAGGGTGTTATAGGTATTAACTATTTATTCTCATAATAGCTGAATGATGAAGATTTGAATTTTTTACCTTGGGTGAGCTTGAAGTACAAGTCAGTGGCTGATATATTCTAGAAAAATGTTAAAAGTGTTAAACCATTTTAGAAAAGTAAGAAAATAGAAAAAGACCTCAATTTTATAAGTGATTTAAAAATTCAGTTTTGTGTTGCTAATATAAACAGTATTTATGTAATGCTATTTATTTAATAAAATATAAATGGCAATCATAACATTTTTCAGCTTCAGTTGTGACAAGCCATATAAAGTCTTTTGTGACTATGACGTCTTGAAAAATAATAATGTTAACATGAAAGCAATGACCTTTCACTCAGAAGTTCCTTTTCTCAAGTGTGTTAAAATGTCTTTGAAACTGATTTATTGAATCTTGGGAAATATGACAGGCAAAATTTCATAGCCTTGGACATACCAATAGAGATGGTCGATGTGAAATTGGTGTTTTGTCTGCTTTTTAAGTAAACTGTCAGAGGTACGAAATACTTTGAAATTAGGACTACAATTCAGTTCTATTCAAGATGTGTTTTGAGCACCAACTCCATAGTAATCACTGTGCTAACCAGGTTTTGCTCTCCAGAAACTGACAATCTCATAGGAAAAGCAGAACTGCACATAGAAACTAAAAAGCACTGTATTGAATGAGCGTACATGTAGGGGAGGAAGACTTTTCCTTTCTTCCCCTCTAGGCTCTCTGGCTGGTCTAATAATTAAATTGACATAAGACAGATTAACAGGAGAAAAACAAATTTAAATTTGTACCAGAGCTCATAAAAATATGATGCTCAAATAAGTGACTAAAGTAGGCAGCTTTTATACCTTTTAGACCAAGAAACAATACATTTGTGAAGAACCGACAAGATGAAGGGGTTTGGGCTTGGGATAGTATTTTAGTAAAGAAGTAAAAAGGTTTGCTTACACGGCCTTCTTGTCTTTGAATTCCCTATCTCTGGTAGTAAGGATTTCTTCCTTTCTCCTGGTGCAGGCAGGATACCTTTCACATGGGAGATTTATTTCCTGCTTTCAGGGGGACAAAGAGGAGTCAGAGTGTCCATCTCATACTGACTGTTTCTTAAGTAACTTTAATTCAAAATAATCAATATGCCCAAGTGGCATATTTTGGGCAGACTGCCGTGAACCCTGTCATAAGCCAACACAGCATCTTAAAATACTAATATTTCTAAGAAATTTTCATTAGCACAGAATTTAAGATAGTGTTAAGCTTAATGACACTAATGATGAGAGACTAAAAGTAGGCCTGCTGTTTACCTATGTGGGATAGACCTCAAAGCCTTAGCATGGATGGCAAAATCCTCACTTCACATGTGACACCGTGACCTTAGTACCTAGTTTGACATTCAGTCACTGCACTGATGTGAAAGAAGCTGTCTTGGTCTGTTGTCTGTTTTCTAAATAAGTTATATTACTTCTCTACAGTATTTACCTAGAGAGAAGGCCTCCTTTTTACTCCCTAAGCCCGTTTACAGAAACTTAGCAGGCTCAAATGCTATATTTCTTTGGAAGAAGCTCTGAGGTTTGCATTCCTAATAGTATTTTTTTTGAACAGTTAATGTCTAATGCTGGCTTTTCAGTATATGAAAGGTGGATGCCAGTCATTCAACTGGAATACTGAGCATGCTTATTTCAGCTAACAAATATAAATTTTATCAGACTTAGTTTCGATCCTTGAAACACTAGCAATCATTTGGAATAACTAGTATTCAGCATTAAGTTTTCCATCATTGCTGCAAATTGTGTCCCTTAAATTAGCATAGTTACAATTTGGGTGCACCTACACCAATCTGTAGGTGCTCAATAAAAGCTCAATTCCATGAAATTTTTAAGAAAATAAAAATGATACAGCTTTCAAAATGTTATGACTGAGTTCACTTTTATTATTTTATGTAAGTACCACAAATCAAAATCAGTATTTTTTGGATGAGCTTGCCAAGTGTTTTCTATTCTGTTACTATTGTAAATATTTATTAATTAGAGGAAGATAGTTTCAATTTCATATCCTTCAGGGCTCTTATGTCAGTTCCACTACTTAGGGCTGTGAGTATCTATGGGTAACACTGTGTTTATTTAATGGTCTCTCTTCCAAACTAGAAGGTAATTTCCTTGAGGGAAAGAATCCAAACTTATTCCAGTTTGTTTTCCCACATCTAATTATGTTTGGTACTTAGTAGCAAATGCTTGTTGAATAACTGAATAAATGAATAAATAAGCAGTTATTTCTGTGCTCTTTAGAATTTTCAAAATGTGCCAGATCTTCAGAAATTTAGTTATTTGTGACCCTGGGCAAGTTTCTTATTGTCTCCAAGCCTAAGTATGGCCATTTGAGGGCTGTAAGAATTAACTGGAGTGATATATATATAATGCTAAGCGCTGCTTCTGTTCCCTCATATAAGTAGGTATTGTTACAATTCTGCAATAATAATGTGCATCTCTAGAGGTTGACCACATCTTTTTCAAGGCATCATGTTTCTTGTGAATGAAATGAGAACCACCCATTTTAAACTAGAAAATTGCAACCACAAAATATCAGATGGAGAAATGGGTAAGGTCTTAAAGCCAGAGAGAACATTCTTGCCAAACGTAAATTAAGAATTATAAAATGCATGTTGTGTAAACCTGAAGTGATCTAGAGGGAGAAAAACATCTTCCAGGGATTATTTTCCCCCTGAATTAAAGCTGTTAGGACTTTCATTTTCTGCCTTGCTTTTGTGACACCATTGACATTATGTAGTTCACAGGAGACGTGTATAGTGAATGACTGATCATTTTGGATATTAAAAATTGCTAACCTTTTCTTTCTGCTCACTAGAGACTTCTCACTCCAAACTTTCACAAAACAAAACTGCAAGTTTAATTTTCCAGTTGCATATTTTTATTCTTTCTGAAGCTGTGGCCAAACCCCATGAGACAAGAGGTCTCTTTGTGGGCAGGGTAAATGCCTCACAGAATAGTGTCCTTCATGACCATATAGACGTGGAAAAATTGGATAAATAAATGAAGCTTACATTTTGCTAATTTCCAAGAAGTTATGGAACCTACGGAGGAATATCATCTCATTTTGTCATTCTTTCCATTTAATGCATTTGAGGAATTTATAAGATTCTTGTTTAAACTAAGTCAGTACTTGGAGCATGTTTAATATTAGCAATTTTGACAAACTTTCTTATTTGCATATATTCATGTGAGAAATATTTATATATTGAAGACTTCTTTTTTAGGTTTCAGTATCAATTTATGAAGTGAATGTGCTCCATGAAAAAGATCTTGTAAGTTCTCAGTAGTAACTGGCTTTAAATATCAATGAGTATTCTCACTACACATTTTTTTTCAGAAAGTATTTTTATAAAGGCATAATAATTGCAGCTGTGAGGTGATTTTTTTCCCCTCTGCTGAGATTTTGAGAGCTATACTATCCTTTCAGAGTTCAGACAAGCTACCTGAGGAATTATTATTATTATTATTATTTACGTCTTTATTGGAGTATAATTGCTTTACAATGGTGTGTTAGTTTCTGCTTTATAACAAAGTGAATCAGTTATACATATACATATATTCCCATATTTCTTCCCTCTTGCGTCTCCCTCCCTCCCAGCCTCCCCATCCCACCCCTCCAGGCGGTCACAAAGCACCGAGCTGATCTCCCTGTGCTATGCGGCTGCTTCCCACTAGCTAGCTACCTTACGTTTGGTAGTGTATATATGTCCATGCCTCTCTCTCGCTTTGTCACAGCTTACCCTTCCCCCTCCCCATATCCTCAAGTCCATTCTCTAGTAGGTCTGTGTCTTTATTCCTGTCTTACCCCTAGGTTCTTCATGACATTTTTTTTCTTAAATTCCATATATATGTGTTAGCATACGGTATTTGTCTTTCTCTTTCTGACTTACTTCACTCTGTATGACAGACTCTAGGTCTATCCACCTCATGACAAATAGCTCAATTTCGTTTCTTTTTATGGCTGAGTAATATTCCATTGTATATATGTGCCACATCTTCTTTATCCATTCATCCGATGATGGACACTTAGGTTGTTTCCATCTCCGGGCTATTGTAAATAGAGCTGCAGTGAACATTTTGGTACATAACTCTTTTTGAACTATGGTTTTCTCAGGGTATATGCCCAGTAGTGGGATTGCTGGCTCCTATGGTAGTTCTATTTTTAGTTTTTTAAGGAACCTCCATACTGTTCTCCACAGTGGCTGTATCAATTTACATTCCCACCAGCAGTGCAAGAGTGTTCCCTTTTCTCCACACCCTCTCCAGCATTTATTGTTTCTAGATTTTTTGATGATGGCCATTCTGACCGGTGTGAGATGATATCTCATAGTAGTTTTGATTTGCATTTCTCTAATGATTAATGATGTTGAGCATTCTTTCATGTGTTTGTTGGCAGTCTGTATATCTTCTTTGGAGAAATGTCTATTTAGGTCTTCTGCCCATTTTTGGATTGGGTTGTTTGTTTTTTTGTTATTGAGCTGCATGAGCTGCTTATAAATTTTGGAGATTAATCCTTTGTCAGTTGCTTCATTTGCAAACATTTTCTCCCATTCTGAGGGTTGTCTTTTGGTCTTGTTTATGGTTTCCTTTGCTGTGCAAAAGCTTTGATGTTTCATTAGGTCCCATTTGTTTATTTTTGGTTTTATTTCCATTTCTCTAGGAGGTGGGTCAAAAAGGATCTTGCTGTGATGGATGGCATAGAGTGTTCTGCCTATGTTTTCCTCTAAGAGTTTGATAGTGTCTGGCCTTACATTTAGGTCTTTAATCCATTTTGAGCTTATTTTTGTGTATGGTGTTAGGGAATGATCTAATCTCATATTTTTACATGTACCTGTCCAGTTTTCCCAGCACCACTTATTGAAGAGGCTGTCCTTTCTCCACTGTACATTCCTGCCTCCTTTATCAAAGATAAGGTGACCATATGTGCGTGGGTTTATCTCTGGGCTTTCTATCCTGTTCCATTGATCTATCTTTCTGTTTTTGTGCCAGTACCATACTGGCTTGATTACTGTAGCTTTGTAGTGTAGTCTGAAGTCAGGGAGTCTGATTCCTCCACCTCCGTTTTTCGTTCTCAAGATTGCTTTGGCTATTCGGGGTCTTTTGTGTTTCCATACAAATTGTGAAAGTTTTTGTTCTAGTTCTGTGAAAAATGCCAGTGGTAGTTTGATAGGGATTGCATTGAATCTATAGATTGCTTTGGGTAGTAGAGTCATTATCACAATGTTGATTCTTCCAATCCAAGAACATGGTATATCTCTCCATCTGTTTGTATCATCTTTAATTTCTTTCATCAGTGTCTTATAATTTTCTGCATACAGGTCTTTTGTCTCCTTAGGTAGGTTTATTCCTAGATAGTTTATTCTTTTTGTTGCAATGGTAAATGGGAGTGTTTTCTTGATTTCACTTTCAGATTTTTCATCATTAGTGTATAGGAATGCCAGAGATTTCTGTGCATTAATTTTGTATCCTGCAACTTTACCAAATTCATTGATTAGCTCTAGTAGTTTTCTGGTAGCATCTTTAGGATTTTCTATGTATAGGATCATGTCATCTGCAAACAGTGACAGCTTTACTTCTTCTTTTCCGATTTGGATACCTTTTAGTTCCTTTTCTTCTCTGATTGCTGTGGCTAAAACTTCCAAAACTATGTTGAATAAGAGTGGTGAGAGTGGGCAACCTTGTCTTCTTCCTGATCTTAGTGGAAATGCTTTCAGTTTTTCACCATTGAGGACAATGTGGGCTGTGGGTTTGTCATATATGGCCTTTATTATGTTGAGGAAAGTTCCCTCTATGCCTACTTTCTGCAGGGTTTTTATCATAAATGGGTGTTGAATTTTGTCGAAAGCTTTCTCTGCATCTATTGAGATGAACATATGGTTTTTCTCCTTCAATTTGATAATATGGTGTATCACATTGATTGATTTGCATATATTGAAGAATCCTTGCATTCCTGGAATAAACCCCACTTGATCATGGTGCATGATCCGTTTAATGTGCTGTTGGATTCTTTTTGTTAGTATTTTGTTGAGGATTTTTGCATCTATGTTCATCAGTGATATTGGCCTGTAGTTTTCTTTCTTTGTGACATCCTTGTCTGGTTTTGGTATCAGGGTGATGGTGGCCTCATAGAATGAGTTTGGGAGTGTTCCTCCCTCTGCTGTATTTTGGAGGAGTTTGAGAAGGATAGGTGTCAGCTCTTCTCTAAATGTTTGATAGAATTCGCCTGTGAAGCCATCTGGGCCTGGGCTTTTGTTTGTTGGAAAATTTTTAATCACAGTTTCAATTTCAGTGCTTGTGATTGGTCTGTTCATATTTTCTGTTTCTTCCTGATTCAGTCTTGGCAGGTTGTGCATTTCTAAGAATTTGTCCATTTCTTCCAGGTTGTCCATTTTATTGGCATAGAGTTGCTTGTAATAATCTCTCATGATGTTTTGTATTTCTGCAGTGTCAGTTGTTACTTCTCCTTTTTCATTTCTAATCCTATTAAGTCTTCTCCTTTTTTTTATTGATGAGTCTGGCTAATGGTTTATCAATTTTGTTTATCTTCTCAAAGAACCAGCTTTTAGTTTTATTGATCTTTGCTATAGTTTCCTTCATTTCTTTTTCATTTATTTCTGATCTGATTTTTATGATTTCTTTCCTTTTGCTAAATTTGGGGGTTTTTTGTTCTTCTTTCTCTAATTGCTTTAGGTGCAAGGTTAGGTTGTTTATTCGAGATGTTTCCTGTTTCTTAAGGTAGGATTGTATTGCTATAAACTTCCTTCTTAGAAGTGCTTTTGGTGCATCCCATAGATTTTGAGTCGTCGTGTCTCCATTGTCATTTGTTTCTAGGTATTTTTTAATTTCCTCTTTGCTTTCTTCAGTGAGCACTTCGTTATTAAGTAGTGTATTGTTTATCCTCCATGTGTTGTGGTCAGAAAAGATACTTGATACAATTTCAATTTTCTTAAATTTACCAAGGCTTGATTTGTGACCCAAGATATGATCTATCCTGGAGAATGTTCCATGAGCACTTGAGAAAAATGTGTATTCTGTTGTTTTTGGATGCAATGTCCTATAACTATCAATTAAGTCCATCTTGTTTAATGTATCATTTAAAGCTTGTGTCTCCTTATATATTTTCATTTTGGATGATCTGTCCATGTGTGAAAGTGGGGTGTTAATGTCCCCTACTACGAATGTGTTACTGTTGATTTCCCCTTTTATGGCTGTTAGTATTTGCCTTATGTATTGAGGTGCTCCTACGTTGGGTGAATAAATATTTACAATTGTTATATCGTCTTCTTGGATCGATGCCTTGATCATTATGTAGTGTCCTTCTTTGTCTCTTCTAATAGTCTTTATTTTAAAGTCTATTTTGTCTGATATGAGAATTGCTACTCCAGCTTTCTTTTGGTTTCCATTTGCATGAAATATCTTTTTCCATCCCCTCACTTTCAGTCTGCATGTGTCTCTAGGTCTGAATTGGGTCTCTTGTAGACAGTAAATATGTGGGTCCCTTGTAGACAGCAAATATATGGGTCTTGTTTTTGTATCCATTCAGCCAATCTGTGTCTTTTGGTGGGAGCATTTAGTCCATTTACATTTAAGGTAATTATCGATATGTACGTTCCTATTCCCATTTTCTTAATTATTTTGGGTTCGTTATTGTAGGTCTTTTCCTTCTCTTGTGTTTCTTGCCTAGAGAAGTTCCTTTAGCAGTTGTTGAAAAGCTGGTTTGGTGGTGCTGAACTCTCTCAGCTTTTGCTTGTCTATAAAGGTTTTAATTTGTCCATCAAATCTGAATGAGATCCTTGCTGGGTAGAGTAATCTTGGTTGCAGGTTTTTCACCTTCATTACTTTAAATATGTCCTGCCAGTCCCTTGTGGCCTGCAGAGTTTCTGCTGAAAGATCAGTTGTTAACCTTATGGGGATTCCCTTGTGTGTTATTTGTTGTTTTTCCCTTGCTGCTTTTAATATGTTTTCTTTGTATTTAATTTTTGACAGTTTGATTAATATGTGTCTTGACGTATTTCTCCTTGGATTTATCCTGTATGGGACTCTCTGTGCTTCCTGGAGTAGATTAACTATTGCCTTTCCCATGTTAGGGAAGTTTTCAACTATAATCTCTTCAAATATTTTCTCAGTCCCTTTCTTTTTCTCTTCTTCTTCTGGAACCCCTATAATTCGAATGTTGGTGTGTTTGATGTTGTCCCAGAGGTCTCTGAGACTGTCCTCAGTTCTTTTCATTCTTTTTTCTTTACTCTGCTCTGCAGTAGTTATTTCCACTGTTTTATCTTCCAGGTCACTTATCCGTTCTTCTGCCTCAGTTATTCTGCTATTGATCCCATCTAGAGTATTTTTCATTTCATTTATTGTGTTGTTCATTGTTGTTTGTTTCACCTTTAGTTCTTCTAGGTCCTTGTTAAATGTTTCTTGCATTTTGTCTATTCTATTTCCAAGATTTTGGATCATCTTTATTATAATTATTCTGAATTCTTTTTCAGGTAGACTGCCTATTTCCTCTTCATTTGTTAGGTCTGGTGTGTTTTTATCTTGCTCCTTTATCTGCTGTGTGTTTTTCTGTCTTCTCATTTTGCTTATCTTACTGTGTTTGGGGTCTCCTTTTTGCAGGCTGCAGGTTCGTAGTTCCTGTTGTTTTTGGTGTCTGTCTGCAGTGGCTAAGGTTGGTTCAGTGGGTTGTGTAGGCTTCCTGGTGGAGTGGAGTAGTGCCTGTGTTCTGGTGGATGAGGCTGAATCTTGTCTTTCTGGTGGGCAGGTCCACGTCTGGTGGTGTGTTTTGGGGTGTCTGTGGACTTATTATGATTTTAGGCAGCCTCTCTGCTAATGGGTGGGGTTGTGTTCCTGTCTTGCTAGTTGTTTGGCATAGGATGTCCAGCACTGTAGCTTGGTGGTCGTTGAGTGAAGCTGGGTGCTGGTGTTGAGATGGAGATCTCTGGGAGATTTTTGCCATTTGATATTATGTGGAGCTGGGAGGTCTCTTGTGGACCAGTGTCCTGAAGTTGGCTCTGTCTCCTCAGAGGCACAGCACTGACTCCTGGCTGCTGCACGAAGAGCCTTTCATCCACACGGCTCAGAATAAAAGGGAGAATAAGTAGAAAGAAAGAATTAGTAGAAGTAGAAAGAGAGAAAGAAAGGAGGGAGGGAGGGAGGAAGGAAGGAAGGAAGGAGGGACGGAAGGAAGAAAAGAAAGGAGATTAAGTAAAACAAGGTAAGATAAAATATAATAAAGTTATTAAAATAAAGAAATAATTAAGAGGAAAAAAATTTAAAAAAAAATGGACGGATAGAACCCTAGGACAAATGGTGGAAGCAAAGCTATACAGACAAAATCTCACACAGAAGCATACACATACACACTCACAAGAAGAGGAAAAGGGGAAAAAATCATAAATCTTGCTCTGAAAGTCCACTTCCTTAATTTGGGATGATTCGTTGTCTATTCATGTATTCCACAGATGCAGGGTACATCAAGTTGATTGTGGAGATTTAATCCGCTGCACCTGAGGCTGCTGGGATTTCCCTTTCTCTTCTTTGTTCTCACAGCTCCCAGGGGCTCAGCTTTGGATTTGGCCCCGCCTCTGCGTGTAGGTCGCCTGAGGGCGTCTGTTCTTCGCTCAGACAGATGGGGTTAAAGGAGCCGCTGATTTGGTGGCTCTGGCTCACTCAGGCCGAGGGGGAGGGAGGGGCACGGCGTGCGGGGCGGGCCTGCGGCGGCAGAGGCCGGCGTGACGTTGCACCAGCGTGAGGCGCGCCATGCGTTCTCCCGGAGGAGTTGACCCTGGATCCCGGGACTCTGGCAGCAGCGGGCCGCACAGGCTCCCCGGAAGGGGGGTGTGGATAGTGGCCTGTGCTCGCACACAAGCTTCTTGGTGGCGGCAGCAGCATCCTTAGCGTCTCATGCCCGTCTCTGGGGTCCGCGCTTTTAGCCGCAGCTCGCGCCCGTCTCTGGAGCTCCTTTAAGCAGCGCTCTTAATCCCCTCTCCTCGCCAAGTAGGAAACAAAGCGGTAAGAAAAAGTCTCTTGCCTCTTCGGCAGCTCCAGACTTTTTCCCGGACTCCCTCTGGGCTAGCTGTGGTGCACTAACCCCTTCAGGCTGTGTTCAGGCCGCCAACCCCAGTCCTCTCCCTGCGCTCCGACCGAAGCCCGAGCCTCCGCTCCCAGCCCCCACCCGCCCCGGCGGGTGAGCAGACAAGCCTCTCGGGCTGGTGAGTGCCGGTTGGCCCTGATCCTCTGTGCGGGAATCTCCCCGCTTTGCCCTCCGCACACCTGTTGCTCTGCTCTCCTCCGCGGCTCCGAAGTCTCTGCCCGTGAAGGGGCTTCCTAGTGTGTGGAAAACTTTCGTCCTTCACAGCTGTCTCCCACTGGTGCAGGTCCCGTCCCTATCCTTTTGTCTCTGTTTATTCTGTTTTCTTTTGCCCTACCCAGGTACGTGGCGGGGGTGGGGGTTTCCTTGCCTTTTGGGAGGTCTGAGGTCTTCTGCCAGCGTTCAGTAGTTGTTCTGTAGGAGTTGTTCCACGTGTAGATGTATTTCTGGTGTATCTGTGGGGAGGAAGGTGATCTCCGCATCTTATTCTAACGCCATCTTTCCGGAAGCCTCAGATTTGGAGGCTGGAAGTCCAAAGTCAAGATGGAGGTGGGTTTGGTTCTTTCTGAGGCATCTCTTCTTAGCTTGCTGGTGGCCACTTTTGCACTATGTCCCCATGTGGTCTTTCCTCTGTGTGTGCACGTGCCTGAAGTTTCTCCTGAGGAATTATTTTTAAAGTGATTGCACAGGTGGATTTAACATCCTTTTTCTGTCATTTGAGGATACTTTTGTTGATCTCTAGAGAGTAAAAAAGATGGTCAGTTTTTCTTTTCCATGATGCATGACTTAAAATGTCATGATGTCACCAAATAATGCAAGGTAATTATGGCGATATTCTCAAAATGCTTAACCCTCTGCCTAGTCATTATGTTGCAGTCTATTAGCGGAGGGCATAACAGTAGAATAAAAACAGCATCGTCTTTATCCATGATTTGCTGTTTGCTGGCTTTGTGTGCAATAGTTGAAACTGTTCAGGGCTAGGAGTGTCATAAGATTGTATTTTTATCTCCAGATAATATGGCTGTTCTGTATTATTTTCCATTGCTATATCTGCAGATCTGTTTTTCATCACTCATCACATACTGGTTTGTGTTGTTTTGCTGTATTGATTTAGGTTATTGCTAGCAATGTAGCGTAAACTCTGGTTTTAAAGATCAGTGCCTAATAACCACATTTGCTGACCCTGGAGCATGTTGGGGGAATGTATGTAGCTCAGTGGGTTTTTTCCTTCACGTCAAAGCTGTTAGGGAAATAATCAAGAACTATTTTCACGAGTCATGTCTCCTTGTGAATATTGAAATGAGGTAGCCCAGCCTGAGTCCCTTTGGTCTCACATAAAAATTCACACAATGAAACAGTTGGGACTTGATCTGTAGAATGACAGTGGGTTATAATTCGATTTGAAAGTGTAAATGAATACAAAGACAAGGTTTTATGAGACAGTTTATACATGATTATGTCTAGAAAAGGCTTATCTAAGTGTTTTAAGAATCTGTGTCATTTTCTTTTGTTTTGTGGCTTATAGATTCTTTTCAAGACCAAATATACTGTTAACATTACTTGAAATCAATATTAGATTTAACTGTTTCAGATGCAAATATTTTTCTTCTAATTCAGAAACTGCAATGCCTACCAGGGCTAACAGGGTGTTTTTCTTTTAAGTAGTGATGTCTATAAAATTCAGGTTTTTTTTAACCTTTACAAAAGTGTCATCCAGTGATATGTCTTTTTTTTTTTTTTTTTTTCTGATGAGAATAAACCTCATGGGATTAGGATCCCAATATGTTGCAACAAGAGAGGTTTCCAAGGGAATTGAGTGAAATATATAACAAGCTGCCTCTGGGGCTCACTCGTAGGTCTCCCTTATGGCTTAAATAATGTGCTTTATTTTGACTTTCTTGCCAGAGGAAATGGGAAGAGACCCTCTAAAAGAGTATCTTGGCTTCTTATAATCTGGATTCTTGGCTTTAACACCCTCAAAGCCATCCTACTGTTATCTTCAGGTCTTATCATTACCCACTTCACAGTTCTTCCGTATCCTTGAATGCGTGGACAGTAGACCAGCAGTCAAACGTGCTTGTTGCAACATGGACACTTCGTAACACTGTTGAATCAATCAGCCAATAAGAAAACATTTATGGTGGACTTAACAATAAGAATATGACACTATAGAGCCATGACAGTGTGTAAGAAAGGTGCCAAGAATAGACAAGTGAATGTGTCCTGGTGTAGTCTGAGCCTGCTGTGGACAGGAAGTCAACTTTTCCAGAGTATAGGAGATTCATTTAAGTGAGGGTAGAAGAAACTAGCAGAGGAAATATATTCAAAAATTACAGAGTTGAAATATTCATCATGTGTTCATAAATTTGGGTAACATGATTTGAACTATGTCTGATTCAATTAATATTAACTACTTAAAAGAACATATTAGGGCTGTCTTAGAGACTCATTTATAGACAGGAAATGCAGCAGATATGGTTTTACAAACCCATTTTATTATATAGAAAATGGAAGCTTACTAAAGACTTACAAACAGGGCAATGACAGAATCAAAGCTACATATTAGAATATTTATTTCCTGTGATATGTAGTCTTCATTGGATGAGATAATAAATGAAAACCAGAAGATAAGTTAGCAGCTATAGCTTTCATTTAAGTATGAAGAAAACAAGGCGGACAAGGGAAATGGAGAAAACAGAAATACTTAAAAGGCATTGAAATGGAAAAATTAATAGTGACTGAGCAGGATGGTTGAAGATCACAGACAGAATAAAAGCACAATCAAAAGTGAATCAAGAGTTTCTAGCTGGAGTGTTAAAGATATTCATGATCTTAGTTGATAGAAATAAGATAGAAAAGAAAGCCATTTAAGGAGAAAATAATGAGATCAAATTAGGACAAATTAAATTTTAAATGATTTCAAAATATCTAAGTTTATCTACAGAATGATAGAAGTTGTCTGATTTCCTTCCCTGAGCAAGGAGGCTCAGAGGACTAAGCCAGGACATGACTAGTGAAGGAGTAATACTCACCAGATCTACCCAGGAATCATAGTGCCAGAGCTGGCAGGAAGCTTATCTCTTTCCCAGAGTTATATGTGCCTCAAACTAAAGAATACATAGCCTCTAGTGCTGACAGGAGGCTGGAGGCAGATGGCAGGATGGTGCCAAGATTCCTTTGCACAGATGAACAATATGAAGAAGTCCATGAAGAAGTCCTGAGGCAGATACTGGGTTGCCACAGCTGCTTTGATCTGACGCCAGGATGGATCAGGTAGAAAACATGGGATTAGGAGCACAGGAAAAATTGTGGAAGAGGAAACACCTAAATGCAAGCTGAAGCTATGAGAGTAAATAACATGCTCCAAGAGAGAAAGCATAATCAGATAAAACAAAAACTTGGAAATAAATCCTCAGGTTATGCCCTTTTGAGGATGGGCCAAGAGCTGAAGTGTGGAAAGAGTGAGAGAAAAGAAAGACTAAGAGCATAGAAGAGCAGTCTGCCAGTGATGTGGTTCAGAAGAAATTTTCAATGCAGAGAAAGAAAATAAATGGTAAAGGGTTTTTTTGTTTTGTTTTGTTTTCTTTTTTTTTCCAGACAGGGCAAGGAGAGTGAAATCAAGCTAAGTGAAGGACCATTGTTCTGTTGATTAGAAACTCATGAGTAACCTTCATGGTAAATTGGCCTCTGCTCTCCTGCAGTTTCCTTACCCTTTGATTTTTCATGTGTCTGAGTTATTTTGGAATGTAACATTTATATATACATCATTTTTGCTTCTGTTTTTGAGACTATCAGTTTATTATTTACATTTTCTTTGAAGAATTACTTATGTGCATTCTCCACAGAAATTATTTATGGAATTTAAATTATATTTCTTGGACACGTTTACAACTACTTAGAGTCTTGGGTTCAAACTTCTGCCCTTTAAAACCATACATAGGATTTTCCACTATTTTCTGGTTTTTAACACTGTAGAAGTATTAGGCTATATATATATTTTAATTTTTAGGTTTTTGTTTGTTTGTTTGTTTCTGCTTATAAGACTCCCTATTGCGGAACTTAAATGTTTTCACTAGTAAATATTTAGATATCCCTTGCTCTGTATTAATGTGTCTGGTATATGATGGCCCCTTGCAATCTGCAAACTTGTGTACGTAGTTCATCAGCCCAGGAAAGATTTACATGGCTTCAACAGTAAAGGTTTTGGAGTGAGACTGGCTGGTTTCTACTCCTAAAGTTCCTACTGACTGCTCTTGTGGCCCTGGACAATTTGCTTAGTCACTCTGCTCCTTAGTTCTCACATTTGTAAAATGAGAACAAAAATAACATAAATGAAACTTTATACCCTTTGAACAGCAACTCTCCATTCCTCCCTTCCCCCAAGTAACCACAATTCTATTCTTAGCTTTTTTCAGTTTATTTTAAATACCTCGTCTAAATGGAATCATGCAGTTATGTGCCATTCTGTGACTGGCTTATTTCACTTAGCATAATATCCACAGGGTTCATCCATGTTGTCACAAATTGCAGAACTTTATTATTTTTTAAGGCTGCATAATATTCCATTGTATGTATATGACACATTTTCTTTATCTACTCATCCACTGATGGACAGTTAGGTTATTTCCTTATCTTGGCTATTGTGAATAATGCTTCAATAAACATTGTAGGGCAAATACCTCTTTAAGATTCTGATTTCAATCATTTTTAGATACATGCCTAGAAGTGGGAAGTATCCTGTGAACTTCTAGCACAGCAGTATTTTATGAACACATAGCAATGAGAATGGAATGTAAGAACCTAATACTTAGTGAAAACAGTGAGAAAAAGAAAATAATACATTATGTAAAGTTAAAAAAAACCCAGAAAACAAAAATGCACACAATAACATGAACTAAGTTTTCTTACTAAAATGCTGCATAGTTAACAATACCAAAATACCACTCATTCACTCTAAAAAAGATTTATATTTTTATTCATGGATCTTTGAGGCAGCTAGGTATTGGCTGGCCTTGGTTTCGGGCTGAAGGTTGGGTTGGACTCATGTCAATTCCACATGCCTCCTCCTTCAGGAATCCATTACTAAGTAGGTCTGCTCTTCACACAGTGAAGGACAGGAACACAGGAGAACTTTTCTAACCACATGATCACACGTAAAGCTTCTGGTTGTGTATCACAATTCTTCACATCCCACTGACCAAAGCAAGTCTCATGACCAAGAGCAAAGTCAATGGGGCATGAAGTAGAGGAAAAAGAAGTGGATATTGCTGAACAATGATACCACAACAGTCTAGTTAAAAGACACTCTTTAAATGCATTACAATGGTTTTCTTTGAAGGGAAAAGGAGGTTGAATTGAGGTGTGAGCATGAAAGGAGATAGGGGAATGAGAGGTAAATATGCCTAGCAGATCCATTGATAAAAATGCTCCATAAACTATGGATTATATTTAACTTTAATCTCTGTCCCTGTGATCCAAACAAAGTACATATTCCTCAATGTTTATTGCATGTGTGTGCATCCAGTGTTATTTAAGCATTGTGCATTAAGTATTGAGGATTAAAATTGTCATGAAGCCTTAGAACTGTAAACTTAAAGACATAGAAATTAATCGAAACCAATCAAGTAAATAGAAATGACAAACTGAAACGCTCTAAGAAATATATCTTCAGGGTGCTGTAAAACCAGATGAGAGAGAGCCTGATTTTGTCTGGATTGTCAAAGAAGGAACGTTCTTGGAGGAAATGACTCAGAGCTGAGGTCTGAAAGATAAGGAGGTGTTTCCAAGGCAAAGTGGCATGGCAGAAAAATTATTCCCTAAAGCGGAAGAAAGAAAAATAGGTTTCAAAAACCAAAAGAAAGCAATTTTTTTCAGGAGGCTAGAGAGGTAAACCTGAGTCAGATCCTATGGACTCTGAAGGCATGAAAACAGTGCCAAGATTTCTTATTTCATCATAAGAAAACTGGGAGGGTTTCAAGGCAGAGAAAACAAGTAACTAATTACTAACACCAGTTCAGGTTCGTACCTATATTTATGTTCCTTTGGTTTTGCGAGTTGGTTTTTGTGAGGGAAGTTGAATGTGAGCCCACTATTATTTTTATAAATTAAAAAAACCTTATCTATATAAAGAAATTTTATAAGGATTATATTATTTGTTATTTGATGTCATTAGGTATTTAGTTTAAGTTTACCATTGAAAAACATGTTTCCCAAGAGAGATTGTGGTAAATAATCTTGCAGCAAATATTTCTTAGAATCTTTAATGGCTATGCTAATACCATATCTGCAGAAACTGAATTATGCATAGACATTGCATTAAATCAGTGACATCTGTCATAAGGAATTTGCCTATAAGAGTGTTGACTCACTATGTTGTCAAAACATAGTAATCATTTCAGGTGTTAAAAATCACGGAAGGGGAGAGAAAAAAGAAAAGCACAGGATCTTTTCAGTGATTACATGGAGAGTTTGACCTGTAGTTTTTCTTTTTTTATTTTTTTAACATCTTTATTGGAGTATAATCGCTTTACAATGTTGTGTTAGTTTCTGCTGTATAACAAAGTGAAACAGTTATATGTATACATATATCCCCATATCCCCTCCCTCTTGCGCCTCCCTCCCACCCTCCCTATCCCACCCTTCTAGGTGGTTGCAAAGCACCGAGCTGATCTCCCTGTGCCATGCAGCTGCTTCCCACTAGGTATCTATTTTACATTTGGTAGTGTATATATGTCAATGCTACTCTTTCACTTCATCCCAGCTTACCCTTCCCCCTCCCTGTGTCCTCAAGTCCATTCTCTAAGTCTGGGTCTTTATTCCTGTCCTGCCCCAAGGTTCATCAGAACCATTTTTTTTTTTTTTAGATTCCATTTTTTTATATATGCGTTAACATACGGTATTTGTTTTTCTCTTTCTGACTTACTTCACTCTGTATGACAGACTCTAGGTCCATCCACCTCACTACAAATAACTCAATTTTGTTTCTTTTTATGGCTGAGTAATATTCCATTGTATATATGTGCCACATCTTCTTTATCCATTCATCTGTCGATGGACACTTAGGTTGCTTCCATGTCCAGGCTATTGTAAATAGTGCTGCAATGAACATTGTGGTACATGTTTCTCTTTGAAATATGGTTTTGTCAGGGTATATGCCCAGTAGTGGGATTGCTGGGTCATATGGTAGTTCTATTTTTAGTTTTTTAAGGAACCTCTACACTGTCTCCATAGTGGCTGTATCAATTTACATTCCCACCAACAGTGCAAGAAGGTTCCCTTTTCTCTACACCCTCTCCAGCATTTATGGTTTGTAGATTTTTTGATGATGGCCATTCTAACTGATTTGAGGTGATACCTCACTGTAAATTTGATTTGCATTTCTCCAATGATTAATGATATTGAGCATCCTTTTATGTGCTTGCTGGCAATCTGAATATCTTCTTTGGAGACATGTCTATTTAGGTCTTTCACCCATTTTTGGATTGGGTTGTTTTTTGATATTGAGCTTCATGAGCTACTTGTATGTTTTGGAGATTAACCCTTTGTCAGTTGCTTCACTTGAAAATATTTTCTCCCATTCTGAGGGTTGATTTTTCCTCTTGTTTATGTTTTCCTGTGCTGTGCAAAAGCTTTTAACTTTCATTAGGTCCCATTTGTTTATTTTTGTTTTAATTTCCATTTCTGTAGGAGGTGGGTCAAAAAGGATCATGCTGTGATGTATGTCAAGGAGTGTTCTGCCTATGTTTTCCTCTAAGAGTTTTATAGTGTCTGGTCTTACATTTAGGTCTTTAATCCATTTTGAGTTTATTTTTGTGTATAGTGTTAAGGAGTGTTCTAATTTCATTCTTTTACATGTACCTGTCCAGTTTTCCCAGCACCACTTATTAAAGAGGGTGTCTCTTCTCCATGGTATAGTCTTGCCTCCTTTGTCATAGATTAGGTGACCATAGGTGCGTGGGTTTATCTCTGGGCTTTCTATCCTGTTCCATTGATCTATATTTCTGTTTCTGTGCTAGTACCATACTGTCTTGATTACTGTAGCTTTGTAGTATAGTCTGAAGTCCAGGAGCCTGATTCCTCCAGCTCCATTTTTCTTTCTTAAGATTGTTTTGGCTAGTCGGGGTCTTTTGTGTTTCCAAATTGTAAAATTTTTGTTCTAGTTCTGTGAAAAATGTCAAACACTTGACAGCTTGATATGGATTGTATTGGATCTGTAGATTGCTTTTGACCTGTAGTAGTCTCTTTTAAGGATAACTTAGCAGCTGGTTAAGATTCAGTAAGAAGAAAAAAAAAAAAGAAAAAAAGAACCTTAAGTTATTATGGCTGCAATAAACAGTATAAACCACTTTACAGTAATCCCTTCTGCTAAATCATACTTAGGCGATTTGTGAATTACACTGTTACAAAATAAATCAGATTAGTTGCTTTCAAAGACATTGGCTAAAAGAATTTTGGAAACCACATCAGGGAGAAAAATCTTTGTGTACTTGAAAACAAATTACTTAATGTTTGTGTGTGATGATAATAATAGGTTTAGTATTCCCTGATATAATGTGATTGCCATTATTATGAAGAAAATTATATGGGCCTGAGTAAGTAATTTCTTGATAATTACGTATTTAAGAAAAATGACTAATTCAACATATGGCCTCATATTAAGGACTTAATTATTTTGGTCCATTATAGTCTCATTGAAATTTCCTGCGTTTGCAACTTTAGCACATCTTTCATACAGATCTGCAATTACCTTCTGTAGTAATTAATTACATTCTCACCATCATAAAGGCAAAACATTTTGTGTTGAGCACTCACTGTAAGAATAAAAATAAAAAGTATAAAAATTGAGTAATGAATAAATAATTGAGATCTTAAGGTTTTATTTTTTATATAAATTTACTTTTATTGTGATACATAAATTTTATCAATCTGTATAAATATGTTACTTTTGATTTTAAAATTATAATGTAAGCACCAACATGACACGGTTTTTGTCTATCATGTTCCCATCATCTAGAAAAATTACCTCATTCAGAGTATCACTATATCACCATATTACTATATATGTATTAAATACATGACTATTCCAGTAGCATTGTCTCATACTAATATTTATTGAGTTTTACACGTGTCAAATTTAGTAGATAAAATGGCATCACAAAGTTGAAATCATGCCTTTCACTTTTGAAAACCATACAATATTTAAATAAGTCACATACTACCTCAAATCTTATTTGGAAAGAAGCCTAATACATGAACAAACAAATTAATTCATTTATTAATATGTGTCATAAATCATATCTTTCCTGAGGGCAGTTAGGGTTGGCAGACCTCTCCAGAGTCTCAGAGCTATTGAATAATGTCACTAGTGCCGGCATCTGTGTGTAACTAGGAAAAATGATATTGTACAGCAGTTACTTAACTTCTTTAAACCTCATTTCCATATAAGAATAATAAGACCATTTCACTGGATTAGTACCCAGGTTTAATGGAGAATGAAAGCACTTAGCCGATGCTGGGCACATAGACGTTAGTTAATATCTCCTCCTCATCATCCTTGCTTTCAGGGTGATGGCAAACATGCCTAACTTTGCCTCTGGTTTGGTACAAGACTTATATACTCATCATGTGTAAACCTTAGGATGTCAATGTCTGCACCCATGAAGTAATTCTGGTGTCACCTATGACACTATAAAATTTGAGAATAAAGTTTCATAAAAACACGGTACTAATAAGGTCTTTACAATCCCCCCAAATAAATATGTACATATTTTAATAAAGTTCTTTTCCCAAATTAGTAAGGTATTTTATTTTATTTAAATAGACATCTTTAATTTATTTCACTTCGTAATGATACATATCTACTTTTATCTTTTTTTTCCTCTGACTTCAAAGCTCTTCCTTTATTTATTTGTTGAAAGTGACCTGAATGAAGGAAGCCCTACTTTGTTTTCTTATTAGGGATGTTTTGGGGAAAATAACCAAAGAATGATTGCAACATGTTTTGCAAAGTAAAATATGCTAGTGAAGAACTAAGAGTATTGACCTGCTCCACAGGAATTGTGCACATGATGAACTTTTAGATTCACTAAACCAGTTTCTCTATTGTGTAATTCCTCCTCCTGTCACTGGCCTAAATATGCAGTGTCATCTATTATGTATTGTAACCTGTGCAGCTAGTTCTAATTCTACTGCTACTCAGATAAATTATGTTTAAAATTGAAGTCAATAATTTCTTTTTTTTTTTTGGCTGCATTGTGGCTTCATTGCTGCACATGGGCTTTCTCTAGTTGCGGTGAGTGGGAACTGTTCTTCGTTGTGGGGGCTTCTTTTGTTGTGGAGCACGAGCTCTAGGTGCTCGGGCATCAGTAGTTGCAGCACATGGGCTTAGTAGTTGTGGTTCGCAGGCTCAGTAGTTGTGTGGCACGGGCTTACATCCATGGCATGTGGGATCTTCCGGGACCAGGGATCGAACCCATGTCCCCTGCATTGGCAGGTGGAATCTTTTTCCTTTTTTTAACATCATCATCAGAGTATACTTGCTTTACACTGTTGTATTAGTTTCTGCTGTATAAAAAAGTGAATCAGCTATATGCATACATATATCCCTATATCCCCTCCCTCTTGCATCTCCGTCCCACCCTCCTTACCCCACCCCTCTAGGTGGTCACAAAGCACCAAGCTGATCTCCTTGTGCCATGCAGCTGCTTCCCACTAGCTATCTATTTTACATTTGGTAGTGTATAGATGTAAATGCTACTCTTTCATTTTGTCTCAGCTTACCCTTCCCCCTCCCTGTGTCCTCAAGTCCATTCTCTAAGTCTGGGTCTTTATTCCTGTCCTGCCCCAAAGTTCATGAGAACCATTTTCTTTTTTTTTAGATTGCATATATATGTGTTGGCATATGGTATTTCTTTTTGTCTTTCTGACTCACTTCACTGTATGACAGACGCTAGGTCCGTCCACCTCACTACAGATAACTCAATTTTGTTTCTTTTTATGGCTGAGTAATATTCCATTGTACATATGTCCCACATCTTCTTTATCCATTCATCTGTTGATGGACACTTAGGTTGCTTCCATGTCCTGGCTATTGTAAGTAGTGCTACAATGAACATTGTGGTACATGACCCTTTTTGAAATATGGTTTTGTCAGGGTATATGCCCAGTAGTGGGATTGCTGGGTCATATGTTAGTTCTGTTTTTAGTTTTTTAAGGAAGCTCCATACTGTTCTCCATAGTGGCTGTATCAATTTACATTTCCACTGACCCAACGGTGCAAGAGGATTCCCTTTTCTCTACACCCTCTCCAGCATTTACGGTTTGTAGATTTTTTGATGATGGCCATTCTTACCGGAGTGAGGTGATACTTCATTGTAGTTTTGATTTGCATTTCTCTAATGATTAGTGATGTTGAGCATCTTTTCATGTGTTTATTGGCAATCTGTATATCTTCTTTGGAGAAATGTCTATTTAGGTCTTCTGTCCATTTTTGGATTGGGTTGTTTGTTTTTTTGATATTGAGCTGCATGAGCTGCTTGTATATTTTGGAGATTTATCCTTTGTCAGTTGCTTCATTTGCAAATATTTTCTCCCATTCTGAGGTTTGTCTTTTTGTCTTGCTTAGGGTTTCCTTTGCTGTGCAAAAGCTTTTAGGGTCCCATTTGTTTATTTTTGTTTTTATTTCCATTCCTCTAGGAGGTGGGTCAAAAAGGATCTTGCTGTGACTTATGTCATACAGTGTTCTGCCTATGTTTTCCTCTAAGAGTTTTATAGTGTCTAGCCTTATATTTAGGTCTTCAATCCATTTTGAGTTTATTTTTGTGTATGGTATTAGGAAGTGTTCTAACTTCATTCTTTTACATATAGTTGTCCGTTTTCCCAGCACCATTTATTGAAGAGACTGTCTTTTCTCCATTGTATACTCTTGCCTCCTTTATCAAAGATAAGATGACCATAGGTGCGTGGGTTTATCTCTGGGATTTCTGTCCTGTTCCATTGATCTATATTTCTGTTTTTGTGCCAGTACCATACTATCTTGATTACTGTAGCTTTGTAGTATAGTCTGAAGACAGGGATCCTGATTCCTCCAACTCCTTGTTTTTCTTTCTCAAGATTGATTTAGCTATTCGGGGTCTTTTGTTTTTCCATACATATTGTGAAAGTTTTTGTTCTAGTTCTGTGAAAAATGCTATTGGTAGTTTGATAGGGATTGCATTGAATCTGTAGATTTCTTTGGATAGTATAATCATTTGCACAATATTGATTCTTCCAATCTAAGAACATGGTATTTCTCTCCATCTGTTTGTATCATCCTTAATTTCTTTCATCAGTGTCTTATAGTTTTCTGCATACAGATCTTTTGTCTCCTTAGGTAGGTTTATTCCTAGGTATTTTATTCTTTTTGTTGCAGTGGTAACTGGGATTGTTTCCTTAATTTCTCATTCATATTTTTCATCATTCGTGTATAGGCATGCAAGAGATTTCTGTGCGTTAATGTTGTATCCTCCTACTCTACCAAATTCACTGATTAGATCTAGTAGTTTTCAGGTAGCATCTTTAGGATTCTCTATGTATAGTGTCATGTCATCTGCAAACAGTGACAGTTTTACTTTTCTCTTCCAATTTGGATTCCTTTTATTTCTTTTTCTTTTCTGATTGCTCTGGCTAAAACTTCCAAAATATGTTGAATAATAGTGCTGAGAGTGGACAAACTTGTCTTTTTCCTGATCTTAGTGGAAATGGTTTCAAGTTTTCACCGTTGAGAATAATGTTTGCTGTGGGTTTGTCATATATGCCCTTATTATATTTAGGTAGGTTCCCTCTATGCCTACTTTCTGGAGAGTTTTTATTATAAATAGGTATTGAATTCTGTCAAAAGCTTTTCTGCATCTATTGAGATGATCATATGGTTTTTATCCTTCAATTTGTTAATATGGTATATCACATTGATTGATTTGTGTATACTGAAGAATCCTTGTGTTCCTGGGATAACCCGCACTTGATCATGGTGTATGATCCTTTTAATGTGCTGTTGGATTCTGTTTGCTAGTATTTTGTTTAGATATTTTATCTCTGTGTTCATCAGTGATATTGGCCTGTAGTTTTCTTTTTTGGTAACATCTTTGTCTGGTTTTGGTAACAGGGTAATGGTGGCCTTGTAGAATGAGTTTCGAAGTGTTCCTCCCTCTGCTCTATTTTGGAAGAGTTTGAGAAGGATAGGTGTTAGCTCTTCTCTAAATGTTTGATAGAATTGGCCTGTGAGGCCATCTGGTCCTGGGCTTTGTTTGTTGGAAGATTTTTAATCACAGTTTCAATTTCAGTGCTTGTGATTGTTCTGTTTATATTTTCTATTTCTTCCTGGTTCAGTCTTGGAAGGCTGTGCTTTTCTAAGAATTTGTCCATTTCTTCCAGGTTTTCCATTTTATTGGCATATAATTGCTTGTAGTAATCTTTCATGATCCTTTGTATT